>NC_047515.1:38019910-38319910 GCF_902827115.2 Pseudochaenichthys georgianus
TTGAGTCAAGCATCCTAACACTGAGGGTGCTGCAGCCCAGGCAGCATGAGAAGATAAAGAGCGTGTTGAAGCCTGTACACATGTCACTAATACTAATAGGAACCTGAAATGAGCAGAATAGGGCCCCTTCAAATTAGATAGTCGAACTGTAATCTCTCGTCAAAGAAAAACCTGCTTATATGTGCATTCAGTATTTCCACATTCCTTCTTATGGATATTCCGCAGGTCCTGCAGGTGAAATGATTTTGGCTCTGGCATTTGGTCAGTCCACATATTACTGCAGACCTTTGAACAAGAGAACGTAAAGGCGAATGCAGGGATGAAAGGAGGGGAGTCTCCGGGGGAGGTGGAATCATTAAAAAGAAGTAAGGTGGGAGAGTGTGAGAGAAATAAATAGCGGCGGGAAACAGACAAAGGTGACGCAACGAATGAAATGATTGGATCAAAGTGTAGAAGAAAATGAAGCTTATGAAGAGAGATGCAGACAGGAGGAGGGAGAGGAGAGGAATCAGCGGCCATATGTCATCCGCTTCTCTCTCTCCTTTCCCATTCTTTTCTTTCCCCGCTTACATTTAAACTACCATCTCTTCCCATCTCTCTTCGTCCCGTCGCCCTCCCTGTTTCTCCCGATGCACTCTCACCTGAGCAAGATTAATCGTTCCAGTCGAATCGCATTACGTCCCAGCCCCAACTCCGAAATCCCTGTACACACACGCGCACACACACACACACACACACACACACACACACACACACACACACACACACACACACACACACACACACACACACACACACACACACACACACACACACACACACACACACACACACACACATACGCACGCACACACACACACGCACGCACACACACACACACACACACACGGGGGAGAGAGTGAGAGAAAGGGAGGACCTGTGAGGCAGATGAAGCTCGGAGGGAACTGAATGCATGGATGGTCTGCTCATTAAACTCATCACATTATGTTAGCCCGGTGCTTTATTACACTTAACTGGGACACTAGGCACTCAGTCACACACACACACACACACACACACACACACACACACACACACACACACACACACACACACACACACACACACACACACACACACACACACACACACACACACACACACACACACACACACACACACACACACACACACACACACACACACACACACACACACATACACACACACACACACACACACACACACACATACACACACACACACACACACACACACACACACACACACACACACACACACATGCACGCAGCCATACCGAGCTGCAGGTTCATGTTAATAATGTGTTTGTGACGTAGCATGTTTAATATTAAGAAGATGATGATGCATGGCCTCCACTATAACAATGCTTCATCATCCTGCTTGCACCTATATGGCATCTGGAGGGGTGTGTGTGTGTGTGTGTGTGTGTGTGTGTGTGTGTGTGTGTGTGTGTGTGTGTGTGTGTGTGTGTGTGTGTGTGTGTGTGTGCAGGGCAGGAACACTGCTGTTAATGGGATGCTAATCACCTCATAACCTGGAACATGGGCCAGCAGGCACAACCCCTCATGCAAATGTGTTTTTGTGTTTACATGTGTGTGTTTATTACTTGTTTTACTGTGTGTGTCTTTGTGTCTTGTGTCTTTGTGTGGGGGTGTGTGTGTGTGTGTGTGTGTGTTGGGGGGAATATTGATCGATCTCTATGTGCTCCATCACCCTGCCAAGCATAATAAGGAAGAATGGGGCACTAAGCAGGTGCTCTCCCTCTTGCTGATTTATAAAACATATGCTGGAGTAAACACCTCAATCACTGCAAAGGGGGCAAGGCTCGGAGAATTAATCACACTTACTTTCTATAGGGATTATACACTCTTACGTTTTTATGCATACAACAAAATAGCTTTTTTTGTTTTTTTAAGATGCATCCAGAACAATCTCTCTTTAGGAAACAGAAAGTCAGTGTGGGCTAAATGTGGTCAGCACCGACAGCAGCCCAAGGTGACGCTGAGATATGAGGAATACTGTCAGCACTCACTCTCATGCGCAACACATGTGGACCCTGTTTTCTACACAGCCACCTGTTTTCCACATCTTACACAAGGCATGTCATACTTCCATAAAGGCATAGAGAATGATGGTTATGTAATATATACGGTTGCATTTATTTATTACAAATTAGCTTTCCTCTGAAAATGCATTTATATGTACGTTGATGTTCCTATACACTGTGTCTGTGTTTATTATCTTACCTATTTGTAACCAATGTTAAGAGACTGATCAAATGAATATTTTAGACCATTAAGTCGTTGTTGTATAGTTTAGTTGTTTTTGTTAATGTGGGGTATGTTTTTGGATTGTAATGTTACTGTATAACATTTCTCTCAATTCTAGATGTATTATTGATATATAATGTGAACCATTTATGTATATTGTCAATTCCCAAGATTCCTATAGCTTATTACTGTAGAGCACACATGTGTCAAACTCAAGGCCCGGGGGCCAAATTAGGCCCGTGGTGGATTTAATTTCGGCCCGCAAGATAATTTCTAATTCCTATTAGATCTGGCCCGCCGGTATATTGCACGCACACCTTCACTCCATCCTGAGGGTCTCCTCCGTTCAGAGCCTGAGCCCAAACATTGATGACCTTGCACCCGAGATGAGATGCCAAGTATCTGAACTAGCATCACAGAGCAGCACACTGAGTCTTAAGGGATGTTTCCTTCTGCACTTTGTTTGTTGAAACAACAGGGCATGTTTGGTTTCTCTTTGAGGGGAATTGTTTTGTTGAAGCTGTTGTTGGCCTGTGGGAAAATGTGATCATAAGAAAGAAAAGCTGCAGATAGAGCCATAAGAAATTTATTTAATGTTTAATGTTGTTTTTATAGGCAATAATTTAAGCTTTGTTGGTTCCAGGTTTAATATGTGCAATAAGTTCATTTCAATAAGTTTTGCTATAAACATTGAACCAGTCCGGCCCTCGACTAGTACCCATTTTTTATTTTGGCCCTCTGTATATTAGAGTTTGCCCCCCCTGCTGTAGCGTTTCCCATCTCAAACGTCTCCATAATGTCTTATGATCGCACTTTTGTATTTCAACTTGTGAATAAATCAAATGAATGTTGTATATGACTGAACAAACCCTGTCATGGGTTTGCATACATACATTTTAATATCCGTTAAAACTGTCACAAAAGTAGTTCTTCCTGCCCCTCGGACATCCTCTGCTCGCGCCTGATGTGTTGTTTCAGTGAAAGTGTGTCTTCGCATGTGTTTATTTCAATAGGACGGGGACACTCGGAGTAACTCTTGTTCTTTGTGAACTATCCTCCTCGGTTACTTGAGAAAGCGGCAGACCTTGCCAGCACCTCCGTTTTTCAACGCCGTCTCGCACTCTGCTCCTGTCCGAGATGTTTTATCTCTTGCATCCGGTTGGTCGAATCTCCCTTCTCATTCCACCCCGAGCCCTCTCTTCCTCTGTCATCTGTCAGCACTCATTTTTAATTCATTTGGTTCCCTTTCACCACTGTTTTTAATTGTCTGTCTACCTCTTTATTGCCACTTCTTCTTCCCTTTCCTGTACTCCCTGCAACACACACATGTTTGTCTCTAACGCGCCCTTTTCTCTGCCTTCCCTGCACACCACCTCTGACATGACTCCTATATATAACCCTGTCAATCAATCACAGGTAATATAGTTTTATATGGCATGTGTCCCCGTGTCATTGGCCTCTGACAGACAGGGCTACACCCACCAGGGGCACTTTGTAAAATGAACAGGCTCAGGGATGGACATAGTTAATAATATATAAATCAGATAGACGACGGTGTTGCATGTCGTAATCTCGTCATACTCACACGCTGAAAGATAAACTACATCTCTTGGCAGTTGACCAATCACAACAGAGCCTAACAGCTAACAAATCAGAGCTGACTGCCACCATTTTGAACATTATAGGATGCAAATATGTCACGAAAGAGGCGCAAAGTACACATGTGAATCTAAAGGTGAGCATCATAGAGACCCTTTAAACAAACAATGGCCACGCGGCTGCACATCACCCCCGCTACGTTAAAGACGGATAACGTTTGGCATGGTTACGCTTATTCATGTAATTGTAGAGGCTAAGCCGACGCGTTAAGCCTCTGAGGATCCGCTTGGTGGGTGTAACTGACGCACACAAGTTTACTGCCGAATAAAGGTCGGAAACAAAGTTTCAGTTTGAAACAGTCCATTTATTTCCATTTTACTGGTTTCCATTTTACTGGTTTCCATTTTACTGGTTTCCATTTACTTCTTTCCATATTCACCACACAATATGACCGTTTACACAACACCTTTGCTTTGCTTGTAATCCCGTGTTTGTGTGTGTGTGCTCCGTGTGTGTGTTCCGTGTGTGTTCCGTGTGTGTGTTCCGTGTGTGTTCCGTGTGTGTTCACCGTGTGTGTGTTCTCCGTGTGTGTGTTCCGTGTGTGTTCTCCGTGTGTGTGTTCCGTGTGTGTGTTCCGTGTGTGTGTTCCGTGTGTGTGTTCCGTGTGTGTTCACCGTGTGTGTGTTCTCCGTGTGTGTGTTCCGTGTGTGTGTTCCGTGTGTGTGTTCCGTGTGTGTGTTCCGTATGTGTGTTCCGTGTGTGTGTTCCGTGTGTGTGTTCCGTGTGTGTGTTCCGTGTGTGTTCACCGTGTGTGTGTTCTCCGTGTGTGTGTTCCGTGTGTGTTCTCCGTATGTGTGTTCCGTGTGTGTTCCGTATGTGTGTTCCGTGTGTGTGTTCCGTGTGTGTTCCGTATGTGTGTTCTCCGTGTGTGTGTTCCGTGTGTGTGTTCCGTGTGTGTTCACCGTGTGTGTGTTCCGTATGTGTGTTCTCCGTGTGTGTGTTCCGTGTGTGTTCTCCGTGTGTGTGTTCCGTTGTGTGTTCCGTGTGTGTGTTCCGTGTGTGTGTTCCGTGTGTGTGTTCCGTATGTGTGTTCAGTGTGTGTTCTCCGTGTGTGTGTTCTGTATGTTCCGTGTGTGTGTTCCGTGTGTGTGTTCCGTGTGTGTGTTCCGTGTGTGTTCTCCATGTGTGTGTTCCGTATGTGTGTTCCGTGTGTGTGTTCCGTGTGTGTGTTCCGTGTGTGTGTTCCGTGTGTGTTCACCGTGTGTGTGTTCTCCGTGTGTGTTCCGTGTGTGTGTTCCGTGTGTGTGTTCCGTGTGTGTGTTCCGTGTGTGTTCACCGTGTGTGTGTTCTCCGTGTCTGTGTTCCGTGTGTGTTCTCCGTGTGTGTGTTCCGTATGTGTGTTCCGTGTGTGTTCCGTATGTGTGTTCCGTGTGTGTGTGTTCCGTGTGTGTTCTCCGTATGTGTGTTCCCCGTGTGTGTGTTCCGTGTGTGTTCACCGTGTGTGTGTTCCATATGTGTGTTCTCCGTGTGTGTGTTCCGTGTGTGTTCTCCGTGTGTGTGTTCCGTATGTGTGTTCCGTGTGTGTGTTCCGTGTGTGTGTTCCGTATGTGTTCTCCGTGTGTGTGTGTTCTGTATGTGTGTTCTGTGTGTGTGTTCCGTGTGTGTGTTCCGTGTGTGTTCTCCGTGTGTGTGTTCCGTATGTGTGTTCCGTGTGTGTGTTCCGTGTGTGTGTTCCGTGTGTGTTCACCGTGTGTGTGTTCTCCGTGTGTGTGTTCCGTGTGTGTGTTCCGTGTGTGTGTTCCATGTGTGTGTTCCGTGTGTGTGTTCCGTGTGTGTGTTCACCGTGTGTATGTTCTCCGTGTGTGTGTTCCGTGTGTGTTCTCCGTGTGTGTGTTCCGTATGTGTGTTCCGTGTGTGTTCCGTATGTGTGTTCCGTGTGTGTGTTCCGTGTGTGTGTTCTGTGTGTGTTCTCCGTGTGTGTGTCCGTATGTGTGTTCTCCGTGTGTGTGTTCCGTGTGTATGTTCCGTGTGTGTTCACCGTGTGTGTGTTCCGTATGTGTGTTCTCCGTGTGTGTGTTCCGTGTGTGTTCTCCGTGTGTGTGTTCCGTATGTGTGTTCCGTGTGTGTGTTCCGTGTGTGTTCTGTGTGTGTGTTCCGTATGTGTGTTCCGTGTGTGTTCTCCGTGTGTGTGTTCTGTATGTTCCGTGTGTGTGTGTTCCGTGTGTGTGTTCCGTGTGTGTGTTCCATGTGTGTTCTCCGTGTGTGTGTTCCGTATGTGTGTTCCGTGTGTGTGTTCCGTGTGTGTGTTCCATGTGTGTGTTCCGTGTGTGTTCACCGTGTGTGTGTTCTCCGTGTGTGTGTTCCGTGTGTGTGTTCCGTGTGTGTGTTCCGTGTGTGTGTTCCGTATGTGTGTTCCGTGTGTGTGTTCTGTGTGTGTTCCGTGTGTGTTCACCGTGTGTGTGTTCTCCGTGTGTGTGTTCCGTGTGTGTTCTCCGTGTGTGTGTTCCGTATGTGCGTTCCGTATGTGTGTTCCGTGTGTGTGTTCCGTGTGTGTGTTCCGTGTGTGTTCTCCGTGTGTGTATTCCGTATGTGTGTTCCCCGTGTGTGTGTTCCGTGTGTGTGTTCCGTGTGTGTTCACCGTGTGTGTGTTCCGTATGTGTGTTCTCCGTGTGTGTGTTCCGTGTGTGTTCTCCGTGTGTGTGTTCCGTATGTGTGTTCCGTGTGTGTGTTCCGTGTGTGTGTTCCGTGTGTGTGTTCCGTGTGTGTGTTCCGTATGTGTGTTCCGTGTGTGTTCTCCGTGTGTGTGTTCTGTATGTTCCGTGTGTGTGTTCCGTGTGTGTGTTCCGTGTGTGTGTTCCGTGTGTGTTCCGTGTGTGTTCTCCGTGTGTGTATTCCGTGTGTGTGTTCCGTGTGTGTTCTCCGTGTGTGTGTTCCGTGTGTGTGTTCCGTGTGTGTGTGTTCCGTGTGTGTGTGTTCCGTGTGTGTGTTCCGTGTGTGTTCCGTGTCTGTGTTCCGTGTGTGTGTTCTCCGTGTGTGTGTTCCGTATGTGTGTTCTCCGTGTGTGTTCTCCGTGTGTGTTCTCCGTGTGTGTGTTCCGTGTGTGTTCCGTGTGTGTGTTCCGTGTGTGTTCTCCATGTGTGTATTCCGTGTGTGTGTTCCGTGTGTGTTCCGTGTGTGTTCTCCGTGTGTATGTTCCGTGTGTGTGTTCCGTGTGTGTGTTCCGTGTGTGTGCTCCGTGTGTGTTCTCCGTGTGTGTATTCCGTGTGTGTGTTCCGTGTGTGTTCTCCGTGTGTGTGTTCCGTGTGTGTGTGTTCCGTGTATGTGTTCCGTGTGTATGTTCTCCGTGTGTGTTCCGTGTGTGTGCTCCGTGTGTGTGTTCCGCGTGTGTGTTCCGTGTGTGTTCTCCGTGTGTGTGTTCCGCGTGTGTGTGCTCCGTGTGTGTTCTTCGTGTGTGTATTCCGTGTGTGTGTTCCGTGTGTGTTCTCCGTGTGTGTGTTCCGTGTGTGTGTTCCGTGTGTGTGTGTGTTCCGTGTATGTGTTCCGTGTGTGTGTTCTCCGTGTGTGTTCCGTGTGTGTGCTCCGTGTGTGTGTTCCGCGTGTGTGTTCCGTGTGTGTTCTCCGTGTGTGTGTTCCGTGTGTGTTCTCCGTGTGTGTGTTCCGTGTGTGTGTTCCGTATGTGTGTTTTCTGTGTGTGTTCTCCGTGTGTGTGTTCCGTGTGTGTTTCTCCGTGTGTGTTCTCCGTGTATGTGTTCTCTGTGTGTGTGTTCCGTGTGTGTTCTCCGTGTGTGTGTTCCGTGTGTGTGTTCCGCGTGTGTGTTCCGCGTGTGTGTTCCGTGTGTGTTCTCCGTGTGTGTGTTCCGTATGTGTGTTCCGTGTGTGTGTTCCGTGTGTGTTCTCCGTGTGTGTGTTCCGTGTGTGTTCTCCGTGTGTGTGTTCTGTAGGTGTGTTCCGTGTGTGTGTTCCGTGTGTGTGTTCCGTGTGTGTTTTCCGTGTGTGTTCCATGTGTTTTCTCCATGTGTGTGTTCCGTATGTGTGTTCCGTGTGTGTGTTCCGTGTGTGTGTTCCGTATGTGTGTTCCGTGTGTGTGTTCCGTGTGTGTGTTCCGTATGTGTGCTCCGTGTGTGTTCTGTATGTGTGGTCCGTGTGTGTGTTCCATGTGTGTTCCGTGTGTGTGTTCCGTGTGTGTTCTCCGTGTGTGTGTTCCGTGTGTGTTCTCCGTGTGTGTGTTCCGTATGTGTGTTCCGTGTGTGTGTTCCGCGTGTGTGTTCTGTATGTGTGTTCCGTGTGTGTGCTCCGTGTGTGTTCTCCGTGTGTGTGTTCCGTGTGTGTTCTCCGTGTGTGTGTTCCGTATGTGTGTTCCGTGTGTGTGTTCTGTGTGTGTGTTCCGTGTGTGTTCTCCGTGTGTGTGTTCCGTGTGTGTGTTCCGTGTGTGTTCTCTGTGTGTGTGTTCCGTGTGTGTTACGTGTGTGTTACGTGTGTGTGTGTTCCGTGTGTGTGTTCCGTGTGTGTGTTCCGTGTGTGTGTTCCGTGTGTATTCTCCGTGTGTGTGTTCCGTGTGTGTGTTCCGTGTGTGTTCTCCATGTGTGTGTTCCGTGTGTATTCTCCGTGTGTGTGTTCCGTATGTGTGTTCTCCGTGTGTGTGTTCCGTGTGTGTGTTCCGTGTGTGTGTTCCGTGTGTATTCTCCATGTGTGTGTTCCGTATGTGTGTTCTCCGTGTGTGTGTTCCATGTGTGTGTTCCGTGTGTGTGTTCCGTGTGTGGTCAAAAACTGTATGGGCCTTCCGGCGGAACCTCTCCCCAACACACATAGGTTCTTACCTTTATACCCACATTTAATTGGCTCCTACAGTAATCATTATTAGCAACCAATGTGTATGACACATAGAAGCTCCTGACATTCACCAGTGGGGTATTTATTTACTGTCTCATTTTATGATGTAGAAAAACATATGAAATCTCACACAGACCTTATTTCAGGCTAACAACTTAAAACAGGTTCAAAAAAAGCATTGACTTCGAGACAAGGGAGCCGCAAGTTGCGAAATGCTGACTCATGAATATATCTGCCAAGTTCCAAACTGGTTTTCCTACAATATTTACTTTTTCAATCAACATTAATTTGCAGTAACTAAAGAAAGACTCTTGATGCACTCAGTTGAGGTTTGACAAAGATATTTGTTAAAACGGATGAAGCCATACATTTAAGCATGACACGGACGGGACGCATCTGTGCGTGGCAGAAGTGTCACACAGAATAGGACATTTTGTCCAGTGCATAATACCGATGTAATTTGCAGAAAAGGGACGCACTAGATTTCCCCAAAGTCACTTGTGAATATGCATGGCGTCGGACGTTTATTATCATAACATGATGATTGCTCACTGCACACACGCCTGTAGTTCTTATTCATGTATGACTGAAGGGATGGTTTATGTAAACTACCCTGAATTATTCATGCTATGGACGCCTGTCAAAGGCTACGTTTCCTGCTGCTGTGGTTTTGTGATTGCTCGGTTAGTGTGCTTCTTCATGCTGGCTTGGGTAAGTGTACGATTGACGAAAGCATGTGTGTCCGTCGTCAAGTCATTTGGGCTTGACCTCACGTAATAAGGTTTGACAGCCAGTGGCTAAGACAATAATTACAAACACAGACAGCCTGTATCACAGCCGGCTGACTGGAATAAAAATCATCTTAGAGCTTTTGTTGTTAAAGAGAAGCAATTATCTGCACACAATACCGGGCATGCAGGAGGAGGGAAGGAAGGAACCGAGGGGAGAGAAACTTCTGCAGCAGCGGTGAAATGTACTGTCCTTTGTTTAACAGAAGGAAGCTTCATGTGTGCTGATATGAAAGGCCTGAGATGAATAACACGAGTTCAAGGTGTGACCACCTCCACTCCCTTATTGCATTCCCAATCGCTTGGTCAGTCATCTCGTCCCTCTTTCTCCCTTCATTCTCCTTCATCTGTTTTTCTATTTCCTCTCCTTTCCTCTCCTCCTTTCCTCTTCTCTGCTCTCCTCTATCTTTTCTAATTTCCAGCACCCTCTCTTGTCCTCCTTTCCTCCACTCTCCTATACTCCTTTCCTTTCTAATCTCTTCTCCTCCTCAACTCTCCTTCACCCTTTCCTCTCCACCTCCTTCTCTCCTCTCCTCAATCTCCTCTGCTTTCCTTCACCTTCACGTGTCCTCCTCTCCAATCCTTTCCTCCTAAAACATGTGGAATAAACCTTGTTTTTATTTATTTCTCCACATTCCTCTCCTCTTTTCTCTGCACTTCGTTCCTCCTTCGTTCCTCTCCTCTGATGTCCTTCACCCTTTCCTTTACCCCTCTCCTATTCTCATTTGCACTCACTCCTCTCACCCTCCAAAAAACTGTTTTCTCCTCTCCTCTCCTCTCCCTCCCCTCCTCTCCTCTCCTCTCCTCTCCTCTCCTCTCCCTCCTCTCCTCTCCTCTCCTCCTCCTCTCCCTCCTCTCCTCTCCTCCCTCCTCTCCCCTCCTCTCCTCTCCTCTCCTCTCCTCTCCTCTCCTCTCCTCTCCTCTCCTCTCCCCTCCTCTCCTCCCCTCTCCCCTCCTCTCCTCTCCCCTCCTCTCCTCTCCTCTCCCCTCCTCTCCTCTCCTCTCCTCTCCTCTCAGTAGATGTCACTGCAGTTCCACCACCAGCCAGGCGATATTGCAATGCAAAGCCCAGCAGGTGACGATAGCGGTGACGAAAGGGAGGGGAGAGGTGTAGAAAAGATATGAAGACGGGAGGAAGAGAACAGATAAAGGAAAAGGGAGGGGAGGAGACGTTCACTCCGTCTGTCCAGGTACCTCCAGTGGGTAGCTTTAACAAACATCACCTGCACATCCAAGCCTATAACATTTACATACACATAACAGTTGCACACAAGAACATGCCAACATATCAAAAACATCTTGAATGCGTACATATTACTTTACACAAGTACTTTCCGCTAAATGACCTGACAGTATCAAAAGTGAAATGCAGAATGACTCCTTTCACAATTATATCTTGTTATAAAACTAACAAATAAATGTCAGGGCATTTTAATGTTGGACTTTTTCAGTATGGAGCCAATTTTATAATACTTTTTAAAATACTGGGTTATATTTCTGTATACTATTACATCTATGCATCGTATCACATAAGCACATCACATTTTTATGTCAAAAGTAACGTTGACTGAATGAGTAAAACATACCACGTTTGAAATGTAGTGGACTAGAATTAAATGGAAATACTCAAGTAAAGCACAATTATATCAAAATAGTACCTGACCCCTAGATTCCACCGGGACCGTCTGCGTGTTACAGCGTTCACAGCGATCGCGGCCACTCTGGTCAATGGGTGCTATTCCACCAGACGCACCGCGTTACGGCCCCTACACACGGCGGTGTGCGTTGCCGCTTGGCGGTGGGCGTGTCTTGAGCTTGGGGAGTCAACGCGAGCAACACGACCAACAACCAACCACATGAATGTCCCGCCCCGGACATACAAAGCAAAGCATTCATGCTACATCCATGCTGGCTAAATATACTGTCTATGCTTGCTAGCTGTTCATTCAAACGAAGTACACTGGATATAAACTCCCCAAACAAGCGACAACCTACCAGTTTCACCCACTGTCTCTGCCACCTCCCCCCATGCCTGGCGCCTCCGGTTTGTATCGCTGTATGTAAAGAGGGACTGGTCATAGAGTACCGGGTGATTCCCTACCGCCACGATCATTTTCTCCTCCATTCTTTGACATGTGGAAATAACTGCGGTCTGGCTTTCGCAACATACATGCGGTTTGATTGGCTACTGCTTGTACTGTCAGATTTCCATACGAGGGATTTGATTGGCTGACGCCTCCGTCGAGGCGGCAAAAGTAGAACATTGCTCTACTTTTGCAGCGAGCACCGCGAGAGAAGCTACGCTTTGCTCCCACAATGCAGTTCGGCGAATCGTGACGTCACCCCATTCAAAGTGAATGGGCAGAAGCGTTGAAGCGGCAACGCACGCTGCCGTGTGTAGGGGCCGTCACGGCTAGAAGCGTCCCAGAAGAGGGCTCCGCTAAAAATAGACGGCTGGTCTATTTTCGCCGCGACGTGAGGTGTTGCATAGCGCCGGGCAGGAAGTGGACCGGTCAGAGCATCCAGTCAATCCCCAAAATAAACTAATTTTGCAGACCCTATCCCCTAGTCTTTCAAGTAGGAGAATAAATGCCAGCGTTCTCCTCCGGTTTAAAGGCACTGTGTAAATTATAGAATAATTATCATGATGAATGCATTTTTTTGCCAAAATACAGCAACACATCTTTGATTCATGTCGTTTATAACTGGACTATTAAAAGTATTATTAACTTTGTCTGTACAAAGTAACCTGTCCAGGAAATATGCCCAAATCCACAAAAACTGCGAGCCGGCACGCAAGACGCTCCGCTAATGAAACGCACCCTGTTGGGTATGAAGCTGGAGGAGGTCGGACCAAAACTGCGGCGCAGCCGTAACGCGCCGCAAACGGACCCGGTGGAATCCCGGGGTAAGTGTGGTCCGTGAGTAAATGTACTTTACTTTCAACCATTGGTGCTAGGCACAGAGTTGTAAGCCAATTGCTAACTTAAGCATGCTTACTTGTTTACAAGGAATGTGATAACTGATGTTTAGCATATATATTGATTCCTATGCTGACAGCCTTAGAAGAGCTTGCTAGCATGCTAACATTTGCTAAATGGCACTAAAATAAATACTCCTGTGAAATGTATTGCAATAGAAGTGTAAAGCTAGCATAACATAGAAATATTCAAGTGAGTATGGCACTTAAATGTTCTTAGTTACCTTCCATCAGGCACAGCAGCTGTTTGAGCTAAATGCTAACGTTAGCATGCCCACGTTCACAAGGACTATGCTAACTGTTGTTTAGCAGATAAAGATTCCCATGCTGACCATCTTAGAAGAGCTCGCTAACATGCTAACGTTTGTTAAATGGCACACAAAATAAATACTGCTGTAAAATGTAATGTAGTATAAAGTAAATCAAAAAGGAGATAAATTAGCATTAAATCGAAATATTCAAGAAAAGTACAGTTATGGCAAAATAGTACTTTCATAAGGTTTAGTACATGTACTTGGCTGATTTCCAACACAGCGGCTTCTTGATCTAAAGCTAACATTAGCATCCTAACATGTTCAGTTCCACCACAAATGACTTATGAACGCACACACAGACACACACACAGATTCCAGAGATGCAATTAACTGTCATGGCCCCATCTACTATCAGTTAGTAATGAAGAGATAAAGTGTTGTGGCATCAGGGGAAATGTGAGCGAAGATAGAGGTGTTGTTGACTTGTCTCTGTCAAACTGATAGCGATCTGCCAGCTCTCTAGTGTTCAACAGCTTCCCCTGATTGGAGCCCAATGTAATTACTTCATTCAGTGTGGGAAATGAAAACATATCACTGCTCATCAGTGACATTTCAAATAATGTTTTGCTCTGCTTAATAAGTGGAACTTCATTTTTTTCAGCAGGTTGGTTCAAAAGTTGAAACGGCATCATATGTTAGTTCTCCTTAACTTCACTCATGAACCATCAAAAGAGCACATCACTGATTTTTGCTCTTAAACTAGCTTAGTCAATTGAATCACTTTTTATTGTTTATCATTCAACCCTCTGTAACTGGAGCCATGACCCCTTCAGCGGATCCCTAGTGATAAATTCAACATCTAAATACAATTGTATTTCTATGAAAACACGTTGTGCACTGATTGTAATTGCATCAGCCCTCTTTAAAGTGTTTTGAAGAGAGAGGCTATTTATATTTGTCTTTTACGAAGTCAGATCACTGGTTAATGGGAACGGACGAGCTAAAGGCGTTGGCTAGGAGAGAGATGGATTATCTGGAGTGTGTTTAATTTGCTTTACTGAAACATGGTTACACCAGGATGTATCTCACCACACGATTCCTTTGATGGCCTCCCGACCGTTTGGGCAGACACGGATTAGTCACGTCTTCCCCATGAGCCGTGGAGGACGTCCCGCCTCCTTCCTGTCCCTGTGGTTGCAAGGACTTGTATTGCAAATGTTCCCTTCAACTTCTTATGTCTAAACAAATATTGATTTATTAATTTCAAATATGGGGCATCTGTCATGAAACCTACTTTTCAAATAATGAATAAAGCATTTAGATTCTAACTCTGATTGCTCCTCTCTCTGCCTTCTGCCCCAGATATCCTTTCACAAATGTACACGAGGTATTTGTTGTTTCCACAATACAATAATTCTCCTTAACAATACTTGTGTATGGTGTATTTTAACTTTAACAAAGAACTCCTTGCAGGATTGGTATGGTTGTGTACCGATGTGTTTGCTTTGAATGTGTCTCTCTTGGGTGAAACACATTGTGGTCTGAGTGGTTGGCACTCGCTGGATACTATTAAATCCTTTTCAAGTACCTGTGTCATCATGGGAAGAGACACAGCATTGTAAGAGAAGCAGTGTTCTAATTGTTTATGTCTGAGCATGGATTCCCTTCACTGCAGGTGTGAGTCTGTGCGTGTGTGTGTGTGTGTGTGTGTGTGTGTGTGTGTGTGTGTGTGTGTGTGTGTGTGTGTGTGTGTGTGTGTGTTTGTGTGTGTGTGGCTTTCTTGCAGTTCAGGAGCAGACGAGTGGAGAGCATTAAACGCCCTCTTCCTCCACTAATCAGGGATTAGACAGTACTTAAAAGCATAAAACAGAAACATAAAAACAAATGAGGGAGACCGCCTATGAGGGAAAATTAATGGCTGCTTGTTGTGGTGTTAGTCATGTCTCAAGAGCACCATGAGTGTGTAGCAAGCACGCTTTGTATGTCCTCGAATGTATCACTCATTCACCGTTTCCTTTGTTTCCTTCCCCCAACGGCCTCTAATCTCACGACACAATTACTTTCTAATTCTTAAAGTACGACGTTTGTAATAAAAGAATGTCAGCATATAAAGACGTTTTTTTTCCTTTCACTACAATGTTGAAGAGTTATGAAATCATTCGTCAAGTACCTGAAGCAACACGCCCCTCCCCAAGCAGCTGCTTTGTGCTATCTTCGGTCTGAATGTCTGCTTATCTCACAAAGAATAAAACATCCGTTGGCATAGCAGCTCGCATGCTTAACTTTTTGCAACACCTTCCCGAAATGATAACTCGGGAGAAAGGTGATGCCATTCGTGTTGCACGTACATAAATAGATATTTAATGAGGGGTGAGAAACAAGGTACGAGGAGCGAGTGGGAAAAAGATGCAAGCAGAATTAAAGGGAGAGAGAAAGTGGAAGGAGGTAAGGAAGGCAGTCTTCATGGGGATGTAAGAATGATTAATGGGAGGCTGTCAGAAAAGGTGGAGAGGGGAAACCACAGCGATGGGGGAAGAGTCATGGCCAGGTGCAGAGAAAAGAATATGACAGATAGAAAGAGAGAGAGGGAGAAAGTGATGATGGCATGGAGGCATGAAAAGGACACACCGTAGAGAGAGAGGACGAGTAAAGGGTTGCGCAGGGAGAGAGCGGTGAGAGCATGAAAGGCAAGACTTCTTAGAAGGTATAAGACGAAGAGAAAGGGGAAAGCGGGATGGCGAGAGGATGGGGTTGTGAAAGAGGACTCAGCAGAGAAGAAGAAAGAAAGGCAAAGAGAGACAGACAGCGACAGAAAGAGAAGGCATGTCGCTACCTGCTGATAGAGTTTCTCAAAAATGTCTGATTATGCTTTTGGGGGTTTTTTCTTTTCCTGTTGTGTCATATAGGTTTTTCTGCATGGAAATTGTCTGCAAAGACTAGCAATACCTGTAGTTACCTCCAGTAGTTCATTATAATGACACAGTGTATGTCATTATCAAGCCAATAAAGCTAGTGAAAGTAGGAGAGAGAGAGAAGATGTGGAAAAAATCAACTCTGAGACCATAGTTCACACATGATCTTGTCACAGCGATAGCCTGATTGTTAAGTATAATAGTATGTGTGTGTGTGTGTGTGTGTGTGTGTGTGTGTGTGTGTGTGTGTGTGTGTGTGTGTGTGTGTGTGTGTGTGTGTGTGTGTGTGTCTTTGCCATAAATCCCCCCTCTGTGCTAACCAGGCACTAACATTGGTCTGCAGCTGCAGTTATTTTTCTACTTCCCCTTCGACCTCACTCTGCTTTATTGCCCCATTCCATCAAATGGCTAGTTCTATTGTGCATACCTGTCGTGTGTGTGAGTGTGTGTCTTTCTTGGCGAGTGAAACATACTGTAACACAATAATAATTTGTGGACAGGGTGATAATAGGAAACTGGGTACTTTCCACTGAGCCCTCAGTCCAGGCAGCTCCATTTGTTCAAGTCCCACTTGGCTGTTGATGGGTTTTCTACGAGAAGTGGGGAATCCATCAGTTTGTAGTCACAAGTTGGTGCATGGAATTATTCAAGCACAATATTAAAAGGACATTTCTGTATTTTTCACAGGTCACAGTCATGACAAGCTGTTTTTATCAATATGTTCCTTTTAACAACAGTGTTTGGCCGCAGAACACTGTTGGGAAAAAGCAACATGTTAATCAAACTAAAGACAGCGCTAGCAAAGCAAAGTGTGGTCATGGCGAGCTTTACAAACCCATTACAAATTACTTAAGTGTCTGAATTTTACAAATGTTGAACGTGATTAAAGTGAGCCATTACATCAGTTACTGGACAGTCTTCTGACAACACTACAGTAACATCTCTGTCGACACTTAACCACAGTGACAAAAGCAGTGTTTCTCCTGTAAATGTACATCACCAGGCAAAAGGGAACTCCAGGAAAAAATTATGTATATTTTAAAATACCATATTAATTAGTGGTCCGATATTAGGAATTATGACATCATCCCGATAAACCCGATAACAGTATTAATAGCCCCGATAATATACAATATATTTTTTGGATACAAAAAAAGAAAAAAATCCTGCGGTGTGGGTGTATTGGGATGAGGGGCGCTTGTTTTTCACTCGGCTCCTCCCGTTTTGCCAGTACTGTGGTATTAGTGGTTTAGGAAGAGGGGAGTTTTTCACAAATCCAGCGCTCCCTAACTCATGCCTGGCTGTGACGTTGGTGTGTGCGGCCGTGAAGCCAGGACAGTAAACAAACATGCCGTCGGTAGTATGGGACTATTTCAAAGTTTCAGAGTTCGATAGTTCGCTTGCTATTTGTATTAACAAATGCAGAAGTTCCACGAGGAGGGAAGGCAACGAGCTATAATACTTCCAACCTGATTAGTCACCTGAAACATCGCCATCGCTACGATGGTGTGTTAAAAGCGTGCGAAGACGCCTGCGCTGCTAAACTAGCGGCGAATCCAAAGCCAGCTGCAAAGGCACCGGGGCTTTTACCTATCGACGAGGCTTTTGAAAAAGGCAAGAAGTTTGCCAGAGACGACCCCAGGGTTAGTTTTGTTCATAGTAGTAATGCTCATGTCATGTGCTCACTACTCGTCTTTTTTTTACCACCAGGTGTGCAAAAACTACAGGTACATTTAATATATATATATATATTATTATCGGTTATCGGTATCGGTCTTGAGAAGCAGGAAGTTATCGGTATCGGTTTCAAAAACCAATATCGTGCATCCCTAATATTAATGCCTAATATCTATTTCAATGTTTAGTTACCCACACCAACTTTACAAGGTGATAGTGTGTGAGCCCTGCTCGTTTTTACTGCCCTAAAGTAGGAAGACATATTATTCCAGGTCACTTTGTGGGTAGTGAATTTCCATAGTGGGGGTTGTGAATTACCATGTTCAATAGTCAACATGTATGAAATGAATATAAGCCGTACCAGATTCCTTAACAAGCATTTGAAGACGATATACCCTTACGTTTTTTCAAGTGTAATTGTTGTACCACAAACATCAATGAAAAAACAATATACTCATGTTTCATCTTGCTTATTGGAAATTGTTTAACACAACAAGCTGTGTGATTTAAAGTACACGGTATAGTGGTCCCATGTGGCTCCGGTGCATTTCATTCGTGTTACTTTGATTTTTTTTAATAAGATATAGGAGTGGGATTATTGCAGTTTCATCTCAACACTGAATAGCTATATTTACTGAAGCACTCAAAGGCACACAATACAAGGCAAACTCTTCATCTCATTGTGATGAGGAACAAACCTGAATTATTCAATATCTCATATTTTGACACATTTTTTGTATAAAAGAGAAAGATAGTAAAAGATGACTTTTCATCCAACTCCAGTGTGACAGTTCAATCAGGAGAGACGGTTTTGATGTAAGAATGCACATCTAATGGAGTTTTGGCGATTAGGCCCCGTTGTGCAGGAAGTATAATCCGGGAGGGGAACCGATCCGATGAAACCCCCCGGGGTCTAGACACTGATGGTGGTGAATGGATAGTTGGGTCGGTCTGAAGGGGAGGAGCTTGACCCTGGATTCAGAGGGACGGGAGGTGAAGAAGGGGTGGAGGAGGGTTGCGTCGAGTCACCTGAAATGACAGCTGTCAGAGGGGGGAGAGCAGATTTAAAAGGGTTAGCGGAGCGCTATGATAGGCTTGTGAGAATAGAGCGAAGTGATTGGTTGAGCTGGGGAGTGACGTCCCCGATCACTTATTGAGAGGAGAGAGAGTAGTAACATAGAGGTCTTCCTGGTTGGACTTGCGCTGAGCTTCATTACACTTTTTTAAAGACGCCCTAGTGCTTTGTGTGTGTTATAAAGGTGTTTTGTATGTACAGTAAATGGTCTCTCCAAAGCCCTGTGTTCCCTCCAGAGCCAATCAGAGCAGATTCGGAGGCTCTGGTTTGAGGGTGAAACATTAAAGCATGGAAACATGACACAGTGTAGAGGCACAACATACAATGAACCCGGAAATAAGCACAACGTTTTCTCTTTCAAATACAGTTTCGATATTGTAATTTAGAACTACCTGTTCCTTTTTCAGAAAGATGAAAATATCATTTATATTCAGTGTGTTTTTCCCAAAGAAATGTCGTCTTATATTTGCCACAGGTCCTAGAGTTCATCTCCCTGCACTGCATTACTCAGCTGGTCTAGTCACATGACTTGATCTTAACGTGATATTCATGTGTTTTAGGCAGAGGTTTTAGGTCGCATTCACACCTAATAGTCCTCTTCTCTGGCGCACCAGACCACAGTTTGTTACATTGTTTCATTTTTCAGAAGGTTTGGTTTGCGTTCACACGGGCAACATTCAAACGGACTATACACTTTAAACATTTTAAGTCGTGTGCTCGGAAATGCTGTTCAACAATTGGTCAGACATTAAGGGCGTAAAAACACAAATCCCGGCCATTTCTACCGGAGCCTCCGCCATGGAGCATCGGCAGGTTATTCTCATGCTGCTGTTAGTCTGGAGAGCAGATCAACAGATTCTAGCAACGGCGCATATGATTATATAATCAGACAACGTGCGATAAAAAACGTTATAGCACATATAATGAGAGACGTTCTGCAGTAAGGATGGGGTTTCACGGACGGCAGGCTCTGACTTTTATGTATAGTTTTTAGTTTGATAGTTGTTTTTAGTTTACACGACACTGTTCAACGCTTCATTTTGCTTCACTCTTTTGCTAACGATTTTGAAGACATCCGCGTTCTTGTGACACGTAAATAATACCTTCCTATGTTTTGGTGCGGACTGCGTTCACACCAGCGGTGAACCGCTCCAGAGTTCGCAAGCAAGCGCTCCGAGACCACCTATTTTAGGCGGACCAGAGTCCGGTTGTTTAGTTCACTTCAGAGGTCTCGGACTGCGTTCACACCGACCCAAACGAACCGCACCAAGCGACTAAACGCGCCAGGGTTCGATTCAACCGGACTATACAAGGCTGGTGTGAACGCGACCGTAAGGTACATGTTTAGAGGCACTGGAGAATCAATGAGTCAGCAGAGTGGCAGGTCAACCACTAAACCCTAGAAAAATACATAAATGCATTGACTTCTTTACCTGGGATTTTTACCACGCTATACATTATTATCTCAACAAATCACATCCATTTTTTATTTGACATTAATTAGAAGATCAGAAGTTGTATTATTGTTGGACTGTATCCTTCCCTCGGGTACCATAAAGCGCGCTGAGCTGCAGTGAAAAACCCTGTGAGCGGCAAAACGCTAAACTGCAGCGTCGTTAACCATCTACCCGCTGGCTTTTCATTTTAATTAGCATGCACTGTAAAATCATTTTTATGACATATCCGTTTCCTAATTATTATGCAGAAGACAGAGATGGGAAGTATGGAATATAAAGACAGGGCATAAAGCTCAATGCAGAATTGTTAAGAATTGGTATGCATAACCGAAGAAGAAAGTTCTTTGTGTTTACCTTGAGTGTGTACCTAAACACATCTTCATTATTTGCCTCAATGGAGAAATTAGTCCAATCAATCAAACACACCAAGTACTTTATTAATCCCAGGGGGAAAGCTTGTTAGTAAAGGTTTATTCGAAAAGATATAGGCTCATGGTGAAGACAAGTTGAAGCTTTCGGTGCAATCCTTGTCACCCCAAGCACCATTATCTCATCCAATAATAGCCAGTGACCTTACGTTGCCCATAATGAGAGCTGGGAGACATCAGTTGAGATATCGTTGTTCAGACCACCATGCCACCGGCTTTAGCGTGATTAGCTTCTCCCCGGTTTAAACAAGGACGCCATAACCAAAATGTCTCTCGACAAGACGGTTTAGAGAGAGATAATCCAGTGAAAATAGTAGCAGCAGCTGCAACAGGCAGTTAGGTTAGCGCACTATCAATGGATTGAGTCACTTTTTTAGGCCCAGAGATACTTCAGAGTCCTCCCCATAAGAAGAATAAATGCCTTTAGGATATATAGATACACAGTGGTCATCCACACACTTCCTCTGCAGGCATCAGCACTACACTGTTATTGATGCTCCCAACTTGACCGTGCATTCGCTGCAAAATGTGCTGCTTCTACGCCGCAGCTCCCTGCGTCTGTCACAGCCTGGAGACAGAGCAGCCATCGGAGACTGTAACTTACCAACAGGGGTATTCAAGACAAGCAGCGGGACTCAGAAACAAGTGTAGAAAGCACAAATTGAGCACTATTTGACAGCAATAGCTTATTTCCCCTTTTCAATTCGCCTGCCAGGAGGACTTCTCCTCCTTGTCTCTCTTTCTCTCGGTGTCTCAGGTATGCAGAAGTCGATCCATCTGTCTCTGTCTGACTGTCTATCTCTCTCTCTTCATCCCCCACTCCCGTATTGCACTTCTCCTTCACTCCTATTATCTCTCCGCAGAGTGTGTAGGTGGTGCGGAGTCCATGATGGCTGATTAAATAGTACAAGCAGCCCATAGTAGAGGCTTCATTAGTCATAAAAGGCCAATTCACCAACAATTAAAACCAGCTTCACTCACTTTAATGACACCATGAGAGCATGAGCTCCACCACTTTACGAGATCAAATGAGCCAAAGACCATTAAAGGAAATATGGAGTGTAGGTTGTGAGAGGTTGGGGGAAGCTGCAGGGTGAATTCACGTTTGGTTGGTATGTTTCTATCCAACAAAGCATTGTGCGTGCACACTGCAGAACATGTAATGGTGATGAGGATGATGTTAGGGCAATGAGAAGCGTGTCTGTGATATTGTTCTCATCCAATATTCAATCTGTTACGGAAAAAGGCAGTAGTTAGGGAAATTATTGCGAAAATAGACTCCACAAGATATGATACGGTTTATGCTGATATAAGGACAAAGAAATACGGTTACAGTAGTGGAAGGCAATGATGTGTAACTCTATTAAACCTCAAATCAGCCATTATTGATCCCCATGGGGAAGTTACGGTATCTTAGCAGCATTTGGAGTTGCTGGTCCACTTGCTTCTATTTGTATAACTTGTTTCAAAGCAGAAAAAGGCAATATTGGCGCAATGTAGTGAAACCAGGTGTAATGGAGGTAGGCGGAGGGAGTGGCATCGCCCTAAGTTCAGTTTGATGACCTAAGACACCAGTCGAAACCAAGTTCATCTGCAATGTTTCCTTGACTAGTGTTGGCTTCTGTAGGTTAAAATGTGTTAAATAAAAGTTCCCAAACTTCCATCATGTGCTTCCCTAAGTCACGGTGTCCACTTTCATCTCCTCTCATTGTACATCAATGATTCTTGAAGTTATGGTACAGTGTGTGATGTGAGAATTGTAGACACTCAGGCCCTCCTGATTTAGCATGCAGCGCCCGAGGAACAATGCCTTTCGATTAGAACCGGTTTTGTAGGAGAGGGAATGACATTGATTGGCCGAGGGAATGGGGATTGACATTGATTGGTCCCGGCTTGTTTGTGCGGGCAGGAAGTGATTTGCATAATTCAGACATTCGCAGTCTGCAGAGGCTCTGTACGTGAAACCCGGCTGGAATATAAAAATCTGCACTTGGCAACAGAAAAGGGCATCAATGAGGTGACATGTACGGCATGCCGTCGTCTCTATGTGCATTTAAGCTCATGTTGTGGTCTCTGAGTTTGTAATGTTGGTCAGATTCACAACATAAGACGATATCAAAAGAAATATTCAGCGACTGCAAGTAGGACAACAAAGAAGAAGGGGCACTACACAACAAAGACACTGATGACATAAGTTTGTCGCAAGGCCAAGACATTACAAAAGAAGCAACAAAGTGAATAAGAAAATGTATGAGAGGGAATAAAACAAATAATGGCCTGAGCAAGAATAATAACAGCGAGGGATAAGCATAAAGGGAGAGATGCCAGAGGGAGAGGGGAGACAAGAGACAATCTTGAAGACAATATAAAAGAAAGTAGGAGAAGAAGGCTGTGGAGAAGAGAGAGCAGACAGGAGACAACACACAGTGTCTCATGGTTGTCTTTGTTTACTGTGACAGCGACAGGTGGAGGCTGACAGCAGGACCTTTACAGAGAGCCAGTTAAATAAAGAGGGGGATAGAGGGATGGAAATGAGTAGAGAGGCGAGAACAAAAGAAGGAAGGAGTCTCCGAGACTAAATGCCAGTCCCCAAATGGCTGCCAAGCCTTCTGTTCCCTTCCTGCTCCGAGTTGTAGCGCCATGTGGTTGATGAGCAGCTAGATCAGACGCTGACTCCTTTCTCTTTTGTTTTAGACATAACTTTTTGACTTTAGTGACACATGTAAAGGGGTTGGACACAGACCCGGCGCCAGCACACATCTAAAGGGAGGGCATATGATTTTCATGGGAGGGCACACAAACCGCCACGTGCTGCGGGCCTGCGGCACAATATATATATCAAACAGCAAGGCCAACGGCATCGCGCAAAGACGCACACTATCACAAATACATACACAAATAAAGGGCAACATAGAAACCACTTTGAAACCACATTGCGTGCGTGGCAGCACAGACACTGGTAAATCACGAGCAAGGCTCACTGGTTAAGGATGGCAGCTTCCTCATCGTTGCACTCGGAGAGAAATAGTAGAGACGGAGACGATGAACTGCTGTTACTCTATTATGGCAGTGTGCATGTGGTGAGAGGTGTGTGTTGCTGTGTGGGGAATGCTTTCCATTATTTAGGCCAACTCGGCATCTTTGTGCTGCAGCGTATACTGACACAGCGATAGGAAGAGCCCACTGCCTGACTCGGACATGCTGTGGAGTGAATCACCTCTGAGAGGGAGTTGGTTGACAGCTAAAACAGCTATAATATCAACGACAGCTGACGTAATAACGGCTCCGTGCAGCTGATGTGCACCAAAGTACTCATTTCCTTATTTGTTTCCTCGCGTATCTCTCTCTCTCTCTCTCTCTCTCTCTCTCTCTCTCTCTCTCTCTCTCTCTCTCTCTCTCTCTCTCTCTCTCTCCACGAACTCTCACATCAGAGTCTGCAATGTGTGTTTCCAGTGGCAAAAACCTTTGACAGTAAAAGCCGCATCAGATGAAGACGTATTGACTTTAAACTGTCTACAGGGGAAACAAAAGGCTGCGTCTGCTTTTAACGAATCTTCAAGCCATCGTCTGTTGTTGTACCACGCAGCAGCTTCTTTCCTGAAAACAATCTCCCTGGTAACGATCCAGTTTCACCTGGTTGGGTTCATTAACCCCAAGATCATCTGGGGCTGTTTCGGTTGCTGGCCCAATAGTACTACTGTTGATGTGCTGCAAGGTAGCGTACTAATACAGATCGTGTTTATTGGGGGAGGGCAGAAATGTCAAATGGGAGGGCCTGGCCAGACAGACGGACACACACACACACACACACACACACACACACAGACAGACAGACAGACAGACAGACAGACAGACAGACAGACAGACAGACAGACAGACAGACAGACAGACAGACAGACAGACAGACAGACAGACAGACAGACAGACAGACAGACAGACAGACAGACAGACAGACAGACAGACAGACAGACAGACAGACAGACAGACAGACAGACAGACAGACAGACAGACAGACAGACAGACAGACAGACAGACAGACAGACAGACAGACAGACAGACAGACAGACAGACAGACAGACAGACAGACAGACAGACAGACAGACAGACAGACAGACAGACAGACAGACAGACAGACAGACAGACAGACAGACAGACAGACAGACAGACAGACAGACAGACAGACAGACAGACAGACAGACAGACAGACAGACAGACAGACAGACAGACAGACAGACAGACAGACAGACAGACAGACAGACAGACAGACAGACAGACACACACACACACACACACACACACACACACACACACACACACACACACACACACACACACACACACACACACACACACACACACACACACACACACACACACACACCATGTATACATTACTTCAGGGGACATTACATTGACTTACATGCATTTCCTGGAGACTTATCCTAACCTTAACCATAACCAACACATGCCTAACCCCTACCCTAAACCTAACCAAGTCTTCACCCTAAAATTAATGATCCCCCTTATGGGGACCTCCAATTTGTCCCCATAAGGGAGGCGAGTCCCCACACGTGACTATTAGGGGTGTAACGGTACACGTACCCGTACCGAAATTATTCGGTACGGGCCCTTCGGTTCGGTACACGTGTGTACCGAAGTGTACCGAACGAATATAACGTTAAATGTAAAAAATTGAGAACGTGAACAACTTCTTGGAAGTAATCTCAGGTGCTGCGTCGCAGCATTCAGAGTAATTTGCTCCCATTGTGTTCAACGCATAGAGCGAGCAAGTCATTTCATTGGACAAGAGGCATACTATGAGAGCTGGTCAGAGGGACACGTTCAAATGTAGTCAGTAATTTGAGGAACTGTCGAAATGGCGAACGCAGATAAAGTTGAGCTCGAAAATCCTCCAGCATCATTGAAGTGTCCGGTTTGGGAACATTTTGGTTTCGCAGTTACGTACAAGGATGACGGACAAAGACAGGTGGACCGAACCAAAGCTGTTTGTCGGCATTGTTCAACTAACATTGGTTACGCGGCTGGCAATACATCAAACTTGCACACTCATTTGAAAAGGCATCACCTGAACGTGAATATCACCGGTACCAAAAGACTGAAGTGCAAACCCAACTCCCGCTAGCATTTAGCCTCCACCACTCGCAAAAACATCAGACCGAGCCAAAGCTATTACAAACGGCAAATATCCTTATGTTGCCATGTTAGCAAAGCGCTACCTGGCTGTATCTGCTACCTCTGTCCCTAGCGAGAGGGTGTTCTCCACAGCAGGAGACATTGCTAGTGCCAGCAGATCTGCCTTTCAGCAAGCAATGTGGACAAGTTCATCTTTCTTTAAAGAAACATGAAAAGACAATGACAAGCAAGTCCTAATGTCAAACTGGCTGCTTGGGTACAGTACAGTTCAAATACAGATTATTTCAGTTCATCGAAAAGCTGCACCTTAATGTTCATTTTATTTTGTATTTATTTGAGTGAATATTCACAGTTTAATAATAATTAAAAACCCAAAACTAATAGTTTATGTTTTGTGAGTACTAGTACAGTAAAGTTCAAATACAGATTATTTCAGTTCATCGAAATGCTGCACCTTAATGTTTATTTTATTATATTTTGTATTTATTTGAGTGAATACATTATTCACAGTTTAATAATAATTAAAAAAAATATGTTATGTTTTGTGATAAGTTTTTCTGCTGTACCGAAAACTTACCGAACCGAACCGTGACCTAAAAACCGAGGTACGTACCGAACCGAAATGTTTGTGAACCGTTACACCCCTAGTGACTATTGCGGCTTTCACACCAGCGCTTTTCAGTTTCTAGCTCCGAGCGGGAGCTTTTCTGCTTCAGCTCCGGTTTCCCTTTTCAGCTCCCGCTCTGTGCACACCGCCCACTGGCGCCCCAGAGCTGCCCCTGCTGCGTCATGACGTCACCGTTTACATCGCTGATTTGCCATCCAACGGCAGCCATTACGGCAGCTCACAACAACAACAACAACTGCGTCGGGTCGATGATCGTGTTGCTTTTAATCACACGAAGCCAGAATAAATTGAATAACGACTTCTCCAGCCTTATACTTTTCTCCAGAGTGCCGTGGTTCATTGTTTATTAATGTGTTTCTGCAGCATTTACCGACCGCTGCAGTGCTGCTCTTCCACGGAGTGTATTCTCCCGTTAGCTCCCGGTTAGCTCGCACTGCAGCGGCCGCTCTAAAGTATTCACTGTCCGACTCACACAAGCAGCTGATGCATATCCCCAGTTCCCTTAGCCTAAGTGAATGTGTGTCAGTCTGAATTGACACTGTTTGGTATCACAACGCTGTTATGAAAGTTTCTCTGGTATAAAACGGGTGATGTTACCATAGCAACCGAAGCTAAACTGACTACTTGCATCCGATAGCTGCAATAATACAAAACAACACGTCTGCCTCTCTCCACAATGATCGATAACTGTGAACGGATGGTCAAAGTAAGGTACAAATAAACAGAATCACACGAAGCCTGGTTAGTGTTGCCTGACTTTATAAAGTGTGTTTATAGGCACTACTGCTTGTAGGCAGGCATAACAGTCGACCCATGGGAGGTGGGTTTAGTTTCCTGCACGCCTCGACGTAAGAGAGACGTAAGCGACGTCACCTCTTAGCTCCAAAGCTCTTGCCTCTGAACCGACAATTTTTTGGAGCTGGAAATGAAGCGGATTCCAGAGCTAAGAGCCGGCGCAGCTCCGGTGTGAACTGGAAAACCCAGCGCTTTTCAGGCTCTAGCTCCGGAGCTGAAAAGGCGCTGGTGTGAAAGGGGCATATGTAAACAGATGTAGGTCCCCACAAGTATAGTAATGCTAGTCCACACACACACACACACACACACACACACACACACACACACACACACACACACACACACACACACACACACACACACACACACACACACACACACACACACACACACACACACACACACACACACACACACACACACACACACACACACACACAGACAGACAGACAGACAGACAGACAGACAGACAGACAGACAGACAGACAGACAGACAGACAGACAGACAGACAGACAGACAGACAGACAGACAGACAGACAGACAGACAGACAGACAGACACCTGTAGGGTCTTATGGGATTGTCTCAAAGTGATTACAGAGGATCAGGGGTAGCAAAAAACAACAGCAACAAAAAAACAAAGATGCACACACCATCAAACACAAACGCATGCATTGAGAAAATCACTCACTAACAGACTCACACTTTTCAAGCCAGGAAGTCCGACCTCTCTGACAGGGATAATCCTGTGGCGCCGAGCGAGGGGTGAAGTTAGGAAGAGACAATCCCAAACCCGGAAAAGCCGATTAGAGGCTGAGGGAACAAAAACCAGGCAGCGGGAGAAGGAAAGATGAGAAACGAGTAGCAGAACGCCAAAGCCAAGCCAACCCTGACACAAGAGGCCGCTTATGCCTTATAGAGCAGGAAAACAGAAGGGGAGGAGGAGTGGGTACAGAGCGCGGGGACAGATTGGAAGGAGGGAGAAGGACTCTAGGGAGAAATGAAGGTGAAGAAAGAGAGGAGAGGAGGGAGAGAGAAGCACATAAGAGATCGATGAATGGAGATGTAGGACTCAAAAGAGGACAGAAGGGGAGGAAAGGAAAAGGAGATACACATGAGAGAAGAAGAAGGCTGGAGAAGATTAGCGAGAGAGAAGATAAGATAACATGACACAACATAATATTATCATAAATTAAGTAAGAAAAACTGAAATCATGTTGGTGTGAATCCTTCTGTCTGTCCTCATTATCTCGTCATACATGACCCATGATGTACAGGAAACCCGATGTAGAGGTATTGAAAGCCAAAATACTACAAAGAAAGAAATGGAAAGAACTTTCTATTCAGAAACCTCGTCTTGTTCGCATCGTTTCCACTCTTCTTCATCCCTCTCTGCACTTTTCTTCGTTCCACTGCCTTTTGCCAACTTATTTTCCTTTGTCTACGCCTCTGTCTTAATCCCATTTCTCTAAAGGTTGTTGAGTTGGTATTTCCACCCACTTATGACAACGGTCTAACACTGAAGGGATCTTAATTTCAAGGAAGCAATAAAAACACACACATATACAGATGTGAGGGCACACACACACAGACGTCTGGATCCTATCTCGGTATATCTACCGATTCCAGCCGTGACAGGTGGATGGCGGAGGCTGATAAGTCTTGAAACATAGACGGAGAAGGATAGAAAGAACATGGAAAGTCTGGATTATGTATTCCTGGGAGTTGTTCAGCTGATCTATATTCAGATCGTAGCTGAGATCCACAGTTACGCTTGTCATTTCGATCACATGTGTGAGTTCTGATCATCGTGACTGGGCTTAAAGAGGACATTATGCTTCTATGGCTCCGAAAACCACAGTTATTGTTTAGTTAAATGTATTCTAATATATAGGAACCCCATGTTTATCCTGTTATTCATCTGTCTCCTTATGAAAACATCCTTACAAGCGTTTCACTTGGTGTGCAGGGCCACTACTTAAAGTGATTTGAAGCATGCCATAACGGCAAAGAACATGATTGTGTTGTTGTGTGTCTCGGCCTGTCCCTTCCTGGTGTCCTGGTGTGATTGGATGATCAATGCAACAATTAAACAACACAGACAGAGATGAGTTTTCGGCAATTGTCCCCGTGTTTCTTCTGCGGGAATGGATGCATGTCTAAACCGTCTGGCTGCGGGTGCAAAGGACTAACTAATGGAGATGAAATGAGGTATCTCAATATCTTATGTGCACCGTCAATTCCAGAACACTTTGTTCAGTGTGTTCCAGCTGCTGAAACTCATAACAGCATAAATACTGCATTTTCAGATGACTTTGAGGATTGTTTTTACAATACTTTTCAGTTGAATCATCTTATTTACATTTGCTGTGATCATTTTTTTTAACTAGTTCTTTAAGTAAGTTCATCTTTCAGAGTATGAGGAATGCACGTAAAAGGATCAGGCCACTTGTGCATTTTTTTAGATCCGACCAAAAGTGATGTTGGGGGGGGGGATTCTGAGATTCATGTCTGGATTCTAAAGGCCCGCACACACCGAGCCGATTTCGGCCGTCGATAGATGTCTGGCCGTCGATGAGCGTCCTGTCGCTCTGATTGGCTGTTCAGCCTAGCAAATTAGTGCATGAGAAGCGAAACGGAAGTGAAGAAGGCATACATAGACGGCTATTATTTTTCATTTTCCAGTACCGCACTAAACATGTTTTCGATTATAAGTCGTTATGTGAAACAGTCTGTGATGGACGAGAGTGAAAATGGAATGCACGCTATTTGTTGTTTGTATATATCACGCAGTTTGTCTTCCAGTTGCCTCTTTTGAATTAAGAATACACAGTGGCATTTTTATATGTACAAAAGTGGTGGGGCATAAAAAAAAGCTTCTGCAGTGAGGGTCATGGCTGGTGAGGCACTGGCACTGACTCTTCAGGTTTACAAATATTATATTTTTAATATTATTAATTTTAAACAGACAGTTCAACAGAAAGATACCCACAAAATGTAATTTTATCATTTAAATATTGAATTGTTCTCTCTTAGTAAGATACCATTTTCAATACAATTGTGGTCTTACCTTGACTTGAAGATGAAGTCCATTTGCCTATCCTTCTGGACAAAAATCTCTTACTTTTTTGTAAAAGTCCTCCTTATGTTCTTGTAGTTTCAAAAGTCTATCATAAATCTAATCTAATCGATAGATTTATGATTAGAAAATTATAAAAGTAGGGATATTATTCGGCTGAACAAAACGTGCATTTATCTAACAGCTACGTTTCCCACAGATCTTATTTCGAGCTATTTTCTAAAATCCTATGGAGAAATCTCGTTGCTTTTTTGTCGAGGGAAGCCATGAGCAGCTTACTTCCTGGTTTTAGGACGCCTCACTGCAGCTCTCTCTCCTCCTCTTCACACACCACACTTTTCACGGAACACGTACTTACAGCCAATCAGCTCTGAATTATGTGAGATGACGTATGGTGGGGATGGCAGCACTTTGCCCCTCGGGTCATTATTTTTTTGCCACACACATTAAATAGGTAAATACTCTGAGCATGCGCAGTGTAGTTTTTACAGTCACCGTTCACTTAGACAGTAAGAGGGAGGGGCAGGATCGGGATTTTGTCCCACATGGCTCTAAACAGCTCAATAGGCACACACTGTAGACACTAATTAGAAGAACACAGACTAAAACATCAATGTACAGACGAATCAGATGATTAAACATGATCTTAAAATATATTTTACATTTTTTTGTAATCATTATTTGTAATACTTTCTGCTGACACTAGGTGGGGCTGTGATGACCAGTCGCCACTGAGAATACACACTACCGCCGCCTGCTGGTAAAGAGAGTTATTGCCACTCACGCATGCTACTTGGCCGTGGGCTGAAGTCTTTGCGGTGTGTTCCAGTGCGACTTTTTGGCCAAGACGCAAGAGACGTGAGGCGACACAACAATCGGGTCCGTCGGGACGTGTTCTTTGGTGTCAGTTTGGTGTGTCGGGCCTTAACTTGTTTTCTCTGAAGAAAGAGTCAGAATTCGCTCTCTTCATTTTTGTAAAGCATTTTGACATTTGTGTAAAGCACTTTGAATTGCCTTGTGTTGAAAGGTGCTATATAAATACACTTGCCTTGAATCTCAAAATGATTGTCATAATACTGAAAAGATCATTCAGAATTCTGAGAAGAAAATAAAAAAGATTCTTTATTTTTCTCAGAATATGGAGATCTTTAGACTAAAAGTCAGAATTATGGCTTCAATCAAACAATTCATGACGAAAAGGTCATACTTCCCAGACTCCGGATTTAAAAAGCTTTTTCACGTGGCCCTAATCCTCCTAATGCATGAGATCATACTCCTAAAAGTGTAACCTTTTTCTTGGTGATGTCAATGCGGTGGATGCTCTCCAGTAGACATTGACACAATGTCCCAGTGGGCTTCTTCGTTTTAGAAAGATGGATTTCATATGTGTTATTGAAAGCCTTAGGAAGACCATTAAGGTATAAGTGGACCGTTACAGACCGTTTTTAGTGGCTTTTCTACAGGTTCATCTTGCCAAGATTAACTCGGTGAACCATTTTTCACTCCAAAGTGAGCGACAGAAGCTTTTCACTTTTGTGTGAAATGCTTTCAGGAAGAGACTGTTGAGAGTGAATAAGATGACAGATCTACTTGCAATTATGTCTATGTTCTGTACAAGACAAATCCCCATTTGATGTGTTGTTTTGTGCAGGTGTTCCTCTTCATGGTTTATGTTGTAGATATTATTTTCTTGAGCATGGGTAGGCATGCAGGCAGCACAGTATGACACCCGTTTGGAAGGAGTAGTAGGCAGAGCAAATTGAGGTGTCACAAGGATATGAATAGAGACAGGAAGAGGCCATCAGGAGCCACAGCAAATTGCCAGAGAAAATGGAAAACCATCCAGTGCAAAACAGGCTCATCCAATGGAGACGGCAGGCTGGAAACATTGTAAACAGCTGTTCTCAAAGGTCTCTACCTTTGCCACCAGAGCAGACAGGCAGAATGAGATGTTTCATGACTCGGCTGTTTTTTTGTGGCTTCAACTTTCGACTGAGAGAAACGGTGGGTAGGTATCAAATAAAGTTTGTGACAAAGCTACAGTAAATATTCAGCCCCATGTGAGAAAAAGCAATTTCAGCTCTTACGGGTTTAGGCAATGCAAGCCGAGTGAGATGAGAGAAAGCCAACGCGAGTGATATTAAGAAGAAATAGGGAAAAAGCTATTGTGGAGAAATAAACTTCTGAGTGTCAACGAGGGGAAACAAAATCACGATGGGGATAACCAGGGTGAGTGAGAGGGGTGCTGTGTAAAAAAAAGATAGGGGATAGACAGAGACAGAGGAGCAGAAGTATTGATATTTCCAGCATAAACACTCGTCCTAATGGACCCCGGGAGTCGGAGCGGGAGATCGATCAGAAAACAGAAGTCTCGGCAGATGTATGGAGGGAAAATATACCTCTCACCTGCTGTGAGGAGAGCGGAGGAGGGAGGAGAGGATCAGACGCAGAGGGGATACAGCAAGAGGGCCCAGGCTGAATCCTAATGCGCAGAATGTATTTTTCATGAGAGTGAAATTAATAGTGATTTGGAGTTTTCTCTTTGTAGCTGGAATGAGACGAGTGCGAGTGGGTAGGCTATCTGGAAATACGAGAAGAGCAAAGGAAGGGGAAGAATAATGGATACATTGGTGGATGGATGGATCGCTGGAAAAAAGATAAATGACAGCAGGCGGTTTAATTGAAAGACGTTGGATGATAGAGGACGACTAATTGGTGGCGGGTTACTGACAAAGGAAAAAAGAGAAATATTAGATTAGATATATCTAATATGATATTTTTACGTTTTTTTACTCACATTGAAATCCTGATAGTTATCCCCAATTTCCAGAAATGTAACAGACATACAGTATCTTTGACTTTTGGAGAACCAGATCTCTACAAACCCTTCCTTTCTTTACGCTAAGTTAATCGCTCCAAGTAAGCGCGATAGTGAATGCACAGATACGAGAGCAGTATTGACATTTTCATCTACCTGCTGACGCCGTGCTTCATGTGTATGGACAGGACATATGTGCAGGGTATTCATGAGGATAGAAATACAATTATGTGTGTGTCTATTTCAGGTAAAAGCATTTATTTAAATAGTGTTCAGTCTGCGACGAACCCTTACAAATGTGTCCAACTCAGACTGCACCCTGCCAGCTGAGGAGCTATCAAAACAACCACCAGGTAACTTCACACCTGCGGTTATTTTTATTTTTTCACACCTCTACCTAACGCGGAGGAGTTATCTGTGTCCCGCAATGTGTGAATGTCACACACACACACACACACACACACACACACACACACACACACACACACACACACACACACACACACACACAGAATAGTGTTGTTCATCCCACATGAATCCTCACATTCAATACCAGTACATTTTTTATTCAATGCGTTTATGCACAGATCAAAAGGTATATGCTACAACACACACACACACACACACACACACACACACACACACACACACACACACACACACACACACACACACACACACACACACACACACACACACACACACACACACACACACACACACACACACACACACACACACACACACACACACACACACACACACACACACACACACACACACACACACACACACACACACACACACACACACACGCACAACAGAGCCAGACAGTCTCTTATTCCTTTTATGGCGGCACCTGAGCTTGGCTTTAAGTACATATTTCATGCCACATTACCCCCCGTGGCAGCGAACGACGAGCAGAGAGGGGGTGAGCTAAGAGACGAAGCGAGGCGGTAAAATACGTTTTATGCCGAGTGCATGTCTGCTTCTTCATCCCCTTCACCTCTTCTGTCCTCTCTGTACCCCCCTCCTATCTTTATCCCCCTGTTTCCTATTGCTTAATATTTTATAATGGTTAGGAAGCAGGACGGGTCACGGGACATATTCCTGCGGGTCCACATGACAAGAGTAGTGATATGTTTTAATGAGCTTGGGACTCGGGGCAAGAGATGACATTTCTCATTTGGGTCTAACACTGAACAAAAAGCCTACATCCGGATTTAGCTGTCGCGCTATCTCCACTTGAAGCGTTTCACTTCATCCTGCAGACTCAGTTATTATGACTTTTCATTATGCTGATTTCTTACACGGGTTTACGAAATGGCCATTACATCCATCTGTCTGCTTAAAGTTATATATATTTCACTTTATGTTGTTGTTCCCTTTAACAACAACTTCCATCCTACATCTGCGCCCTGATCTCACGGCGAATTGTAAGTGGCCACTGCCTGCGATCGCATGCTGTGTTTTTGTTAAATGTGCCAACTGCTAGGACTGTCTTAGGGAAGAAAGCTTTTAGATGCGCAGCTCCTCTGTCTTGGAACAGTCTGCAATTGAAATGGAAACTGAGCAATCTGGTGCCACTAAATGTTTGTAAAGCTCGGTTGGATGCTACACAATCGGAAGCTGTTGGTACCTGCTCATGTGGATAGTTATGTAAATTGTAAATCCCTGTAATAATGCTGTAAAATGTCCTTTTGTTGTTCTGTTTATGTTTTTATGTTTCATGTGGAACCTACTTGAGCAGGTCTCCCTTGAGAAAGAGATCAATGACCTCAATGGGATACACCTGGGTAAATAAAGGTTTGAAATGTAACCCTTTATTTTCACATTTTTATCATTTCAAACCTTTCGGGTCAAATGTACGGTGGCCCACAGGTGCACATTTGCAACAACGGCCCAAAACATTTGTGCGTGTAAATGGTCTGCAAAGGCTAATATCTGGAAGTTCACCCCAGAGGGACTTTCTCTCCCACACTCCCCCCGTGCCTAAAACGCTTCGTTTGGACTCCTTTGTTTACTTCAGGAACATGGTGACATCACTACGTAACACTCGCGCTTCTATTGGCTAGTGCTCTAACACATTGTTAAGGGACGTCTCTAAACGCTTGACCGATCACAACAGAGCCGGCCAGCTAACCAATCAGAGCAGACTGGGCTCTGGTTTCAGACAGAGGGTGAAAAGAGGTGCTGTAGCACAGGCGGTATGAGAAAAATAAAGAGCTTTTTGAACATTAAAGCATGGAGACATGTAGAGACACTACATCCTGATATAAAACTCAAAATGTGCATAAGATGTCCTTTATTGTAAAATATATTACAATGTATAACAAACGAGACAAACCATATAACCGGACATCTGTTGGGTACTACGTGCTAATGAAGAAGAATCAGAGGATTTAAGCTTAAATAGATTTCTCTCTCTGAAGAGATTGGGTAGAAGATATGCGTTACTGCTCATCATCTCATAAAACATTTCACTCATGTGTGCTGGGTCCGACAATCAAGCTATTAACAAAGAGAAGAAGGCTCAGTTTATGAAAGGACATAGGGGGCCATTGAGACCTTTGTTAACGAGGAGCAACTGCTTCAATGTGAACAGAGTCAAATGTACAGTGCATATTGATTAAAGCATATTGTTAGCCTACTATGCTGAGTGTGGGGACCTCGAGGTCTAATTAAATCAATGCAGTGTGTTGCCAACAAAACTTGTGAATAATAATCAATAAGTAATTCAATACTGGGGACAAAACGGTCACATCTATATGTGAAGACTTCCATTCAACACTTAAGACACCAACAATAAGTAATTAGGAAACCATTTTTAATAGAGGAGAGCAGCAATGCATCATTGCCTGTTGTAAAGACTGTCCGCCCATTTTCTCGTATAAACAAAGAAGTGACGCCTAGTGGGACATGTCTCGATGCTTTGATGTTCAAAAAGCTCTTTATTGTTCTCATACTGCCTGTGCTGCAGCACCTCTTTTCACCCTCTGTCTGAAACCAGAGCCAAGTCTGCTCTGATTGGTTAGCTGGCCAGCTGTGTTTTGATTGTTTAACCGCTTAGAGATGTCCTGCCCGTTAGCCTATCACGTACAGTGTGCAGGAGGGCTACATAGTGATATCATCCTCTATCTATATAACATAACTAAAATACCTTGAAGGATGCTTCTTTAGGAACAATATTCTGTATGATGAGCAAAAAGCAGTCACATGTTGTTTAAACATCCCAAAAAGTTACAAATCTATTTGAATGAAACCTGTGTGTGTCCTTGCAAGGACGTTATAAGCATTATGTCTGTGTGCCTACTAGCCTTGAAAAGTATTGGTGTTGGTGATGAATGAGAGCCTTTCAGGTCGTAATAAGGTGATACGAATGTGTATTTGTTATATTAGTTTAAAGATGATGTGCTTTTCTTGATTTACATCTTGTTGGATTGTGTTAAATGTAAAATATTTTAACAACCATATCAGTAAAACTCATGTCGGTTGTCAAACTTGTTCCTGCTTGCAAACATTTCTTTGTGAGAAAGAAACATGGCCTGAAAATGCAGACAGATTTCCCCTGCGCCCCAATGATGGCGGCTTCTGTAGGTACAGGGTGGTGTGCAGAGAGGCCATCAACCCTGTAAAGCCCAAAAATAGAAAAACATTAGAATGTATTTGTTTGACTGTTCAGATGTTGTTGTGGGGAGCCTCTGGAGCAGAAATGAAAGTTTTCACATTTTTTACGTTTTTAGCGAAATGTTGTAATATTGCAACGTTGGGCTGGTGGGAGCAGAATTCCTGTATTTCTACTCACATTGTCTGAATAAATATATTGAACAACTAAGGGTTGATTTGCAGGATTGATTGCTTACTTAGCCCTGTATCAGTATATAGCATAATCCCACATCAGTCATATTTGTTATGAATAGTAATTTATTGAATATGAATATGGTAGTCCAAAAAACTGTTTCTGTCGTCAGAAAAGCACAGACGGACGTCACACTTGGTGCATTGTGTGTGTGTGTACCCGTTCAGTGTCTACAGCGTCCTCTCTTGGTCTTCCCTGGAAAATGTGCCACTAGGTCCTTGCGTACATCCAGTGGAGGTTGTGATCTCTTGGATGGGGCCCCGTTCGGTGCTGGGCTCCCGTTGCCTGAAGATGGTCGTCCTCTCTTTGGTGTTTTCATGGGAGTTGTGTTCACCTGATTAAAACAAAAATACATTAGGATACAAGTCAACAATATTACGGTGAAATATAAAGAAATATTACAAACGGCAAATAGCAGAAATGCATTCTTACCTCTTCAAGGTTGCAGTTGGGTAAGCGCACCTGCCTTGCTGTTCCCACATAATGAATTCCGTGATCAAGGAGCTTCACTACCAATGGGACACATAGTTGTTTGTGCAGATCTTGTAGTTCTGACCTTCTGGAAGCGTGGAGGTAAGCTTCATCACAACATCACCCGACAATCCCAGTTCAGACTTGGCTCGTATCCCATTGACACTGCCTCGGTACACATCAAAGTCACAGATCATTCCAGAGATTCCAGTTCTCACCCACACTTTGAACCCCCATGGGCGTGGCTTGCCTCGCATGTAGATAGATAGATAGATAGATTCAACTTATTGTCATTACACAGTACAGGTACCATGTAACGAAACGGTTTCTCTGCATTTGACCCATCCTGTGTTAGGAGCAGTGGGCTGCCATTTTGTACGGCGCCCGGGGAGCCGTGTGGGGAACGGTGCCTTGCTCAGGGACACCTCGGTAGCACTTGGTCTTTCCGGGACTTGTGACCTTCCAGTTGCCAAGCCAAGTCCCTATAGACTTCGCCGCCCCAATGTATTGCTTGATGCTGCTGAATTTCCCCTTGAAAGGAATCATCATCTCATCCACAGAGTTGTGTTCTTCTGGTACCACCTGCAGGCATTTCTCTCTGAATGTCTCAAGCCAGGGTCTGAGTTTCCAGAGTTGTTCTTTCTTTTCCATCTCTGACACTGTCAAGTTGTAATGATGTCAACAGATATTGGAATATGTTGCGTGCTATCACATCAGAAACAGGGGGGTACCGTGTGCAGTGATGTACCTGAACGCGTTCAATGAACGATCGTTCATGAACGCGTTCATATTTTGGGCGAACGTGAACTGAACGTACTGTATTTCCGCTAGATGAACGTAATTGAGAACGCGTTCATTCTCAGCGCTGTATAACGGCGTTCAAAAGTGCGTTCATTCTCAGCACTATTATAACGGCGTTCAAAAGTGTGCCAGATTTCATATGCCTTTCAGCCGAAAACCCAGTTAAAACACACCGTAAACAGGCTTCAAAATAAAGCGGAAAACAACCCAATCTGGCAACAGCAAACTGCCTGTGATGCGTACGCGCCTGTCACCCCTGGCTGTCGCACTAAAATATAAATATACTAAATATATCAGACTCCTCACAACAAACAATGTGGAACCGCGGAACCGGCGAGCATTGAATGAATGAATTAGTATGGACGAAGCCGAGAGCAGCTGCAGCAGCACTCGCTCAGAGTGAGACTCTACGGCAGGGGTGGGGAACCTCCGGCCTCCGGCCGTATACGGCCCGCGAGACAATTTGGTACGGCCCTCGAGGTAATTTATAAACACACGCAAAAAATAAAAAAATGAAAGAAATCTAGACCGCAAACAAATTAAACAAGCGAGTGCATGTTTTTCCTGGCCAAGGTCAGGGTCCTTGAACACAACACGAGCCTAACGTGTCATCACGTGGTATATGTCTCGACTGACAGGGTGCAGTTCTGACGGAGAGCACCAGAACGCCACTCCAACACTTCAGAAGTTGCAGTACCGATAAGTCCATACACATGCCGCAGTTTCTGCGTGTCTGTGTCTTTAGTTGAAAGCCCAGTGGCGATCTGCTCATCTGTCATACTGATCAGACAGTCAATAACTGTGTTGTTATCATTAGCATCTGGTTAGCTAGCTATGCTAACAAATATAAGAAGCTTTGTCTACAACCAGTGAGGTAAAGGCACATCTTTATATGATCATTATAGTTATAAAAAAAATAAGAGAATAAAGTAAACAGGTATAAAATACTATATGACAGTTATTAATAAAGAAGAATACAGTTTGAAAGGGTAGTGATTTGTCAAATATCCATAAATTAAAAGAAAATCTGCTTACAGTTGTGTTTGGGTGTTGAGAGATGTGTCCATAGATCTCCTAATGTTGCTCTCAAAGTGCAAACAATCTTGCCAGGGGAACATGCCCCCCGGACCCCCCTAGAGGAGGTTAGGTCCCCCCCCACTTAAATCATGTTCACATGGATAGGAAACTAAATACATTTGCACACATCTTGTGTCCATAAATTATCTTTCTGTTTTGGTAGTCACGCCACACCCTGCACGTGCATGCATGCGCGAGTCATGGTGAGATATCTGGATTAAGAGGTTGCTTTTTCTTTGCACAGAATGAAATGAATGGGCTGTGATTTTAGTTTTTTTAAGCAGAGGTCAATAACTTGTACGGCCCTCTGAGGATATTGTAAACATTGAAATGGCCCATTAACATCGTACAGGAGACAAATAATAGCTCGCAGCAACGTATTGAAAAAAGAACTATGAACTATAAATTAGTTCATTTTTGAAACCATGAACTTTAGTTCAACATTTTGAATTATGAACTATGAACTGAACTAGTTCATTTTAAAATGTGTGAACTGTGAACTGAACTAGTTCATGTAGAAAGTGAACTTTCCCAACACTGACCGTGTGTCTGTCTCCCAATACATACGGACTCCAGCCATTTCTGGCTTAGCCTATTAGCATAATAAAAGGAATACCTACACCCATACATGCAGGTAAACCAGTTCAACAAGTCACACAATGCTGTCTGGCTAATGATAACAGGCTAATTATCATACTAAAAGGGATACATTGTCAAGGAGAGACTCTGAGGCATGAACTCAATTGCACGACTCAGGTAGTGTTTTCAAAAATAAAGACTTTACTGGAATTTAGCACAGTAATCAAAACAAGGAAAACAAATATACTCTTTCGAGGAAAACTAGCAAGTGATCAATGAGGTAGATCCGTGGGAAGTCCGTGAGGTAATCAGGAACGTGGGTCATAGTAAGACAACGAACTGACAATGAACAGGAGGAAGCTACCACAATATATACACAGGTAAAGGGGACACAGGTGGAAACAATCAGGGCGGGGAAACAATCAAGGACGCAGGAGACAGAAAGGGGCGGGGAGCGTGGAGGCCTGAAATGAGAGGGATGATTAATTAAGGGAATAAACATAAAGCACAGGGCAAAGGGACATGACAAAACTAACATAAAGAATAAACTTTCACTATTAGTTTCCTAGACATGACAGTACCCCCCCTTCTAGGGACGGCTCCTGACGGCCCAGGCTCCTCTGAGTTGAGGCGGTCAAAATCCTCAATGAGGCTTTTATCTATGACGAAGCGGGAAGGAATCCATATCCGCTCCTCAGGACCATAACCCTTCCAGTCAACCAGTAGCTGTCGCCCTCTACCCCTTTTCCGACTAGCCAATATCTTCTTGACGGTGTAAACCGGACCTCCATCAATCATCCGGGGGGGCGGGGGGGGTTTGGCGGTGGGAACCATAGCGCTCTCCTTCAAGGGTTTTAGTTTCCCTACATGGAAGGTGGGATGTACCTTCATGGACCTGGGAAGCCGTAGTCTCACTGAAACCGGGTTGATGACCTTGGTGACGGGAAAAGGACCCACAAACCGGGGAGCCAATTTACGGGAGAGTACGTGGAGGGGAAGGTCTCGTGTAGAAAGCCAGACTTTTTGGCCTGGCTGGTATACAGGAGCTGGTCGGCGTTTTCGGTCTGCTGTTCTTTTCACCAGTTGTGAATTCCTGCAGAGGATCTTCCTAGCCGCAGCCCACACGCGCCGACAACGCCTGACCAGCGCGTGGGCAGACGGGACCGTGACCTCCCTCTCCGTGGCTGGGAACAGTGGCGGCTGGTAGCCATAAACACAGTGAAATGGGGACAGGCCCGTGGCAGAAGTAGGGAGGATGTTGTGCGCATACTCAACCCAGGTGAGGTGCTCGCTCCAGGAGGATGGATTCTGGGACACCAAGCAGCGCAAACAGGTCTCCAGTTCTTGATTTAGGCGCTCTGTCTGGCTGTTAGACTCCGGATGGTATCCTGACGAGAGACTGACCGTGGCACCGATGAGGCAGCAGAACTCCTTCCAGAAGCGTGACACAAACTGGGGGCCCCGGTCGGAGACAATATCCTTTGGGAAACCATGAAGCCGAAACACATTATGCATCATGACCTCAGCCGTTTCCTTCGCTGAGGGCATCTTGGGCAGAGCAATGAAATGTGTCATTTTCGAAAAACGGTCCACTACCGTAAGAACTGTGGTTTTACCTCTAGAGAGGGGCAGGCCAGTGACGAAGTCCATGGAGATCTCTGACCAGGGTCTGTTGGGAATAGGGAGTGGTTGTAATAGTCCTATTCGCGCCCTGGAAGAGGTCTTGTTTCGAGCGCAGACAGGGCACGCCTCCACATACTCCTTCACCTCCTTCTCCATGGATGTCCACCAGAAACGTTGTTTTATGATGAACATAGTTCTCTTGACTCCAGGGTGACAGGTGAGCAGCGAAGTGTGAGCCCAGTGGATCACCTGTGGTCGCTCGGCCTCCTGAACGAAAAGCCGGTTAGGCGGGCAACCCCTTGGTGCAGGAGCTCCAGCATTGGCTCGTATTACCTCCTTCTCTACTGACCAAGTCAGCGCTCCTACCACCCGGTTTAATTGGATGATGGGTTCCGGCTCCTTGACTGCAGGCACAGGGTCAAACAGACGGGACAGAGCGTCAGGCTTGACATTCTGAGACCCCGGCCTGAAGGAAAGAACAAAGTCAAAACGGTTGAAAAACAAGGTCCACCTAGCCTGGCGGGAGTTCAGTCTTTTGGCCTTTCTTATATACTCCAAGTTTTTGTGATCGGTCCAAACCACGAAAGGATGCTCGGCTCCCTCCAACCAATGCCTCCACTCTTCCAGTGCCAGCTTCACGGCCAGCAACTCACGGTTTCCCACGTCGTAATTTCTCTCTGCTGGGGAGAGCTTCCTGGACAGGAAAGCGCAGGGGTGAAGTTTGTTGTCCTTCTGTAGTCGCTGGGAGAGGACCGCTCCCACCCCTTCGTTGGAGGCATCCACTTCTACCACAAACTGACGAGTGGTGTCCGGCAAGGTGAGTATGGGAGCAGAGGTGAACATTCCTTTAAGCCGAGAAAAAGCCTCCTCAGCCTGAGGAGACCACAAAAAAGGCACTTGAGGGGACGTGAGGACATGAAGAGGGGCCGCAATAGCACTGAACCTCCGCACAAAACGTCTGTAAAAATTAGCAAAGCCTAAAAACTGCTGCACTTTCTTACGAGAGTCAGGGGTAGGCCAACAAGCTACTGCGCTAACCTTCTCTGGGTCCATCCTAACCTGACCTGGCGAAATGATGAAGCCCAAGAAAGTGACTGTCTCTGCATGGAATTCGCATTTCTCTGCTTTGACAAACAACCCATTCTTGAGCAGCTCTTGTAGAACCTGGCGGACATGTTGTTTATGGGTGTCAAGGTCAGGGGAGTAGATCAGAATGTCGTCAAGATATACAAAAACGAAACGGTTCAGAAACTCCCTCAACACGTCGTTGATCATAGCCTGGAACACAGCAGGAGCATTTGATAATCCAAATGGCATTACACGGTATTCATAGTGGCCTGAAGGGGTGTTGAAACCCGTCTTCCATTCATCGCCCTCCCTGATCCTGACTAAATGATAAGCGTTACGCAGGTCTAACTTGGTGAAAACCTTGGCTCCCTGAAGCTGCTCGAAGGCTGACGAGATGAGAGGAAGGGGGTACCGGTTTTTAACCGTAATGTCATTGAGAGGTGAGTAGTCAATACAGGGCCTAAGAGACCCATCCTTTTTCCCAACAAAAAAAAACCCCGCTCCTGCTGGTGATGAGGAAGGGCGAATAAGGCCTGTTTTGAGGGAGGCATCAATATAGTCCTTCATGGCCTCTTTCTCAGGTCCTGAAATAGCATATAGTCGACCCTTAGGAATTGTAGACCCAGCAATCAGGTCGATAGCACAGTCATAGGGGCGGTGAGGCGGAAGAGTCAGAGCCTTGGATTTACTGAATACTTCACTTAAATCGTGGTAGCAGGAAGGGACTGAAAGAACATCAGGAAAATATATTTCTGGGATAGTTCCCTGCCTAACCCTCCCAGTGTTACCTCTTCTGTCAATCTCCGCTACCTGCTTAACACAGTGATCTCTGCAATTCTTTCCCCACCCCTCCACCCTCCCAGATTGCCAATCAATGTGAGGGTTATGAAGTTTCAACCAGGGAAACCCCAAAATGAGTGGATGTTGGGCTGAATTAAACAAGTGAAATGACATTGTCTCGTGATGGTTATCATCACATCTTATTTCTAAAGGCTCTGTTTGGTGAGTCACTTTAAACAACAGCCGCCCATCGAGAGCACTCGCTTCAAGAGGCTGGGGTAGAGGTTTAGTTTGTATGTCCAATCTTTTAACTAAACCCCAATCCATCAGACTTTCGTCTGCCCCTGAGTCAATGAGTGCACCATGAGTAACCACATTGTCTCTGATTTTTACCTGGATGCGGGTCAGGGTGCGAGGAGGAAAGTCAGAGGAAGAGATCCGGCTCACCAACGTACTCCTCTTTATTGGTGAGCCTCCTCTTTTACCGGACAAGCCGCTTGTGGATGTCCGCGCTGCCCGCAGTAGAAGCACAGGCCCTCCTTTAATCGACGCTGACGTTCTGCCATCGAAAGCTTGGCGCGGCCCAACTGCATTGGCTCCTCCACGGAGCCAGGGGGCGCTGTTGTCCGGAACGCAGGTGAGGGGTGACGGGGCCTCCAAGAAGAAGTAGTATCCAGCGGCGAGCGTCTCCTCTGGGGAGGCGGATCAACCGCATCCTTGGATTTATTCCTTCTCCTCTCCGTCAAACGATTGTCTATCCGTATTGCCATGGATATGACAGAGTCCAAGTCAGCGGGCAGATCGAGAGGCGCCAGCTGGTCTTGTAGGGAATCCGAGAGACCGCTGACAAAAGCGTCAAACAATGCAGCGGAGTTCCAGCCGCTATCGGCTGCCATAGTCCGGAACTCGATGGCGTAGTCAGCCACACTCCGCTGATGTTGTTTCAGCTTAATCAGAGCCCGAGCTGCTTCCCTGCCCGGCGTGGTTTGATTGAAGATCTTTCTCATAGTGTCTATGAAGTTTTCCAGAGACCCGCAGATGGGGGAGCCTCGGGACCACTCTGCCGTAGCCCACACTGCTGCTCGGCCGGAAAGATGGGAGATCATGAAAGCCACTTTGGAATTCTCCGTGGGAAAATCAGCCGGTTGGTGGTGATAGTGTAACTCACACTGCACAATGAACGTCCGGCAGCCCTCCGAGTCTCCGGAGTATTTTTCGGGTGGAGCCAGACGCATGGAAGTACTGTGCGGCTCAGTGGACCGGTTGGGATCGGAACCGGTCGCCGCCGGAACCGGGGGAGTCGTGGGAGGAGAAGCAGCCTGCAGGTGAGTGAGCACACGCTGGACCTCAGCTGCCAGCAGATTCACCTGGGTTGTCACCGATGATTGTAGTTCCCCGTGGCTGTTGGATAGGTGCTGCACTCCGTGCTGTATGGCGGCCATCTGCTCTTCTTGTTGCCCAAGACATTGGTCCTGAGAGCGGATGGCGTTCTTTAGCTGGTCTGAGTCGGCTGAGTTCATTTTAATGGTCAGTTCGTACTGTCAAGGAGAGACTCTGAGGCATGAACTCAATTGCACGACTCAGGTAGTGTTTTCAAAAATAAAGACTTTACTGGAATTTAGCACAGTAATCAAAACAAGGAAAACAAATATACTCTTTCGAGGAAAACTAGCAAGTGATCAATGAGGTAGATCCGTGGGAAGTCCGTGAGGTAATCAGGAACGTGGGTCATAGTAAGACAACGAACTGACAATGAACAGGAGGAAGCTACCACAATATATACACAGGTAAAGGGGACACAGGTGGAAACAATCAGGGCGGGGAAACAATCAAGGACGCAGGAGACAGAAAGGGGCGGGGAGCGTGGAGGCCTGAAATGAGAGGGATGATTAATTAAGGGAATAAACATAAAGCACAGGGCAAAGGGACATGACAAAACTAACATAAAGAATAAACTTTCACTATTAGTTTCCTAGACATGACATACATCCAAGTGTCACAAAACATTTCAGAAAGAACTGTTTCTGCCAGAACGAGAGAAGAGTTAAATTAATTGCTGTAACTAATTAACTGATAAGATGGAGTTTAAAATATTGCTAGAGATATCATTTCACATACTTTTATCAGAAATAATGTATTAATTTATTCAATTCTGGTCTTAATTCAAAATCTTAACAGAGGACACATTTAGAATAGTGAATTATCAAAGACATTATATTTATATTAGTGTTTTATTTCCATATGTGAACATGTAAGAAGGGCGGGGTCCATGGCAGGTGCTATTTTCACTACCACACTGAACCAGTGTTGTAATATTACAACATAGACATAAGCTGCTCAAAATCAAATTTGATGTATGTATTCCGCAAAAACTAACTATGTACATGTTCTAGACATTGTAATAATCGCAAAAAAAATACTTGAGGCATTTTACTTACTTGAATCTGACAAATCCAGTCCAATAAAACAAAGAGATGTTGCTCGTATGACGATTCTGAAGTTGTGTGAGTGTATGGCCAGAGGGCAGGACCTATACACACATTTACTACCCAATAGCGTTGTGAGGCTGAACAAAAGGACCTATTGACTATGTAAATGTAGTCTTTAAAAAAACAAAACATTTTTAGGAAAGCTTCAAGTAATGTTGTAAAATTACAACAGAGGGCCTTACAGGGTTAACTAAAAAAAAGAACACCAACAGGGTGATCTTGACTCACCCTGAAGGTGTCCTTTTTTCATTAATGACCGGCTTATTACATAGATACTAAATAAACCAAATACTTGTCTCTTAAAATTAATCATTTTAAATACATTTCTCTGATGTCCAGAGATTTCTCTTTTAACTTCTCGTGCTCTCCACAAATATACAAATAAACATTCAAAAATGTTTACTATCCACAGCTGACATTAAATTGACCGGACTTCTTTCTGCGGATTGATATGACTGCACATAGTCCCTTGAACCTCCTTAGCAATGGTCTGATAGCTAGAATTAACATCTTTTTAAATATCCAAATTAACCAATCAGAATCGAGTACTCGACCAAGCCGTGAAACAATAATAATAACAGACCTCACATTAACCAATCAGAATCAAGTATTTAACTAAGCTAAGGCTTATAACAAAACATATATGAAAGGTATTATTTACATATCTTTAATATCTGCCAAATTGAAGTTTGGAGACTGAAAAACAACTGGAGAGATAATGAACTTCTTGTGAGCCATTGAAAGAAAAGTTCTTCATGCCTAGAAAAAGCATGCATTGCTTCATCTTGTGGCAAATGAGGGTTTTGTTGATTGCGGAAAATGTATATTCATGATATAGCCTCATTTTCTCGAGTACAGGAATAAGGAATACTCATTAACTATATAGAGTATGTTATCTTGTTATAAATATCAAAACACAGTGCATCCACTCATACACATTTCAGTAACATTGTGTTCTACTTTTTTATTACTCTCCATAATAACAAGTCTACAGGGAAGATACAATATTGGAGATGTAGGCTTCTGTTTGTTTTTGCTTAATTAAAAGCGTGAAACAATACAATCGGACCACATTGCAAAATGCATATTCACAAACCTACGTAACATGACCCACCATGCATTGCCCCTGATATTATTCAATTCAAATCAAACTTTATTAATATAGCATTATTCATACATAAAAGGTAACTCAAAGTGCAAACAAATTACTATACTGTACAACACTCAAACATATTCTAAACACACACACACGCACACACACACACACACACACACACACACACACACACACACACACACACACACACACACACACACACACACACACACACACACACACACACACACACACACACACACACACACAATAAAGTGATATTAAAATAAGTGTATTGTGACACTTTGGGATTAATTTTATTTGGAAAAAACATTGATGTCATGCTTTAATTTTGGACTGAATTGCAGGCTAATCACCAGAAAGAAAAACAACTACTTACAGTTTATGACGATTTTGTTTCCGTGCTGTAGTTTCTACCATTTGATTGTATGGTAATAATCTGTATTTGTATTGACTGTATAATGTTTGTGTGTATACGAGACATTGCGCTCTAATCATTAGCAGAGATCTGAAATGCATTACCATCTTTTTGATGTCTGACTTTCATCACTCCACTTGTTCCTGTCGTCCAAAAAGCAACTTACTCTCCGTCTCCTTTTCTCATCTGTTCTTCCCCAAACATTTCCGTTTGCGACCAGTATTATTACTCCCTTGACTCATTCTCATCCTGTCTCTTTCCCACAATTCACCTGTTTATCACTCTTCCTCTCCTTTCTCTGTGTTCTTGTTTCAATGTATCATCGCCATTTCTGTTTGTAATGCTCAATCTGTCCTTCCTAATCACCCCATCCCTCACTCTATGTCTCTTTTTCCTCTTCTCTTTTTCCAACACCAAGTCATTAACTTCCATCCTGGGCTTTTGAAATATTTGTTTTTTGTGTGCAGCAATGGGCTCTGTTCTGCAGAGCAATCAGCTGCAGAGATGCGTAAAGTAATTGCTGCTGAAATATCCCTCCCAATGTTGACTCCTTTGAGAAAAGGTATTAGTTCCTCCTTTTGTTTCAGATTGTATTCCTAAAGTCGAATATCGTTGAAAATTCATGTTCTTTTATACACTTTTATTAGTATTGGTTGAATGATGATTGATTTCTGATCGTTCGATTACGACATTTCAGAAGTTGTTATTTCTCAACAGAGCGCTGCTAAGGAGGATCAAGGCATTATTTGCAGTCATATCAATCCGCAGAAAGAAGTTCGGCCAATTTAACGTCAGCTATGGAAAACAAAACAATTTTCTCTCCATCAGCAAAAAACATTCATGATGGCTAAAGGGTGAAGAAAAGAAAATAACAACAAGAGAAGGAAAGAGGTTGAAAGACAGAAGGCTGGACGCAAACACAGGAAGTAAACAGAAAAGGGAACAGCAGAAGAAGGTAAACAAGAAGTAAACGATAAAGGGAACACAAGAAGAAAACAGACAGGAAGTAAACGAGAAAGGGAACAAGAGAAGAAGACAGACAGGAAGTAAATGTTAAAGGGAACAAGAGAAGAAGACAGACAGGAAGTAAATGTTAAAGGGAACAAGAGAAGAAGACAGACAGGTATTAAACGATAAAGGGAACAAGAGAAGAAGACAGACAGGAAGTAAATGTTAAAGGGAACAAGAGAAGAAGACAGACAGTAATTAAAAGATAAAGGGAACAATAGAAGAAGACAGACAGGAATCAAATGATAAAGGGAACAAGAGAAGAAGACAGACAGGAAGTAAACAATAAAGGGAACAAGAGAAGAAGACAGACAGGAATCAAACGATAAAGGGAACAAGAGAAGAAGACAGACAGGAAGTAAACGATAAAGGGAACAAGAGAAGAAGACAGACAGGAAGTAAACGATAAAGGGAACAAGAGAAGAAGACAGACAGGAATTAAACGATAAAGGGAACAAGAGAAGAAGACAGACAGGAAGTAAACGATAAAGGGAACAAGAGAAGAAGACAGACAGGAAGTAAACGATAAAGGGAACAAGAGAAGAAGACAGACAGGAAGTAAACAATAAAGGGAACAAGAGAAGAAGACAGACAGGAAGTAAACAATAAAGGGAACAAGAGAAGAAGACAGACAGGAATCAAACGATAAAGGGAACAAGAGAAGAAGACAGACAGGAAGTAAACGATAAAGGGAACAAGAGAAGAAGACAGGCAGGAATCAAATGATAAAGGGAACAAAGAGAAGAAGACAGACAGGTATTAAACTATAAAGGGAACAAGAGAAGAAGACAGACAGGTATTAAACGATAAAGGGAACAAGAGAAGAAGACAGACAGGTAGTAAACGTTATAGGGAACATCAGAAGAAGACAGACAGGAAGTAAACAATAAAGGGAACAAGAGAAGAAGCCAGACAGGAATCAAACGATAAAGGGAACAAGAGAAGAAGACAGACAGGAATTAAACGATAAAGGGAACAAGAAAACACAAACAGTGTGAATAAAGTCAAGAAGCTTGATATGTTTAAATGTGCATGAATAAGAACAGTGTGCTCCCTAACAAGAGGACAAATGACACAGCAGCAGAAAAGCAGCAACACTACAAATAAAAATGTCCATTACCTGTAAGGTGCACCTGTTTTAAAATAAAACGAGGGCAGGAAATGTGGATTAACACACTTGGGCACTGGTATATTATTTCTGACTGAACACTGTAACACAGGTAATTGCATCCATGATTGCACGTGAATGAGAAGCAGGTGTAATATTTGCTGCACAGTTGTAGGCATGGCAATGGTGTCTATTCATAGCAGAGTGTTAGCATGGCAGAGGTAGGGTTGCCAACATCATTTGATAGCAATCCAAGAGATATTTCTGGCCAATATCTACATCACTGTTTTAATATGCATGCTTGCCAGAGGAAAAGAGAGATTAGATATTTTAGTCAAATATATAGTAATATGACAATGACAACCACGTGAGGTGCAACAGGAGAGGATTGTGGGAAATTAAAAGATGCATGTTTCAGTGCATCACAAAACTACAACTAGAAAAGAGCATTCAGTAGAGCAGTGGTTCTCAAATGGGGGTACGCGGACCCCTAGGGGTACGTTGGAGTACTGCAGGGGGTACGTGAGATTTATTTTATGTTAATGAAAAAAAAATAGATAAATATACCAAAGGAAAAGTAACGAAGTTTGAGCAGTGTGGGTTTTATATGAACAGAGTTAAACATATTTCAAAACGTGAAGTGTAATAACTGCAGTTGCCTTCCTGTCAGAATGACAAAGGCCCTCAGTGAAGCTCAACCCATGTTTCTCATTACATTGTAAGTACAACTTATTAAAAAGATCAGTTCAATGCAACTAATGTCGTCTTAGTGTTATTGCGTGATGTTATTAAAATTGGTTTGCCATGAATTAGTGATGGATTGTAAACATTTGAAATGTAGCATTTAAGTGTTTCTCAGTTACAAGGTTGTTGTTTTAATAAATCAGACACTGTACCTCTTTGTATAGGCTTTTCTTCCCTAACAAATAGTTTGTGCGCTGACCAGGGGGTACTTGGCTGCATTTTTTTTTCAAAGGGGGTACATGATTGAAAAAAGTTTGAGAATCACTGCGGTAGAGTGCAGATCTATGCCAGGTTTGTCTGCAACAACCAGTAATATTGTATTTGACTGAAATAACGAGTCTTTAAACACAGCCAGAGCCCAGACCGTGTACCTGTCTGTCTTCTTCTAGTGTTTACTTCCTGTCTGTTTTCTTCTGCTGTTCCCGTTAGTGTTTACTTCATGTCTGTCTTCTTCTGCTGTTCCCGTTAGTGTTTACTTCCTGTCTGTCTTCTTCTGCTGTTCCCCTTAGTGTGTACTTCCTGTCTGTCTTCTTCTGCTGTTCCCCTTAGTGTTTACTTCCTGTCTGTCTTCTTCTGTACATTTGTCTGATGTCAAGCACTCTGTCTTTTAACCTCTTTACTTTTCTTGTTCGTGTTTTCTTTTCTTTACTGGGGACAGTTTAGCCATCATGAATCCACCATCCTCAAATATATAAACAATATTCAAAAAGTATTCCATGGTGTATTCTGATTGACGATAACTTATGTTTGTTTTCCAAAACTAACATAAAATTGACCGGACCTCTTTCTTCGGATTGATATGACTGCACAGAGTCCCTTAAGTATATCCTCCTCCGCAATGGTATGTTATCGAGAGTTAACAACCTCCGGAATCGACGGATCATCAGAATTGATTATTCAACCAAGCTGTGTAATTAGCTGTTTAACATGCAGTCCCAGACTACCATAATGGAGATGCAGGATGCACCATAGAGTATATCATCTCAGATCAGTTCCATTGAGCTGACTATTCAGATATGCATGGGATTACAATTACAGTTCCATGCATATTTTTGCAATTCAATATATGAAGGATTAGTTATTTTACCTCTCAGGGTCAATAGTACTTTCCCCAACATGATTAAATATGCAATTAAAGCAAGAGCTGTCCTTATATCAATGGACAGCACTTACTCACTGCAACTCAGCAGAACATACTGAATTGACCCGCTTTTTTATTTCCCACCTTTTTTTGGTATTCTTTTTCCTTCATGAACCATTTTTCCTGTCCATTCAACTGGGTATTAATTATAACTACTGCTGTACATTCAGTCTATTCACCACAGTACCAGGGCGAAAAGGAAAGGCGCACACTGAAGGCCATTCAGTATATACTTCACCAAACTGAAAAAATGAGCTCTGCTCTTCAATACACTCCCTCCTCAGGCTTTTTAATGAGATGTCCAGAAAAGAAGGCAGTAGACATTCTAATGATGAACTGTCTGTGTTTATCTTTTCATTTCTGTCCTTCAGGTCTTAGTCTGCACCAAGTCCGCCATCCTGAAGGGGATTTCTTTCTTTATAATCACACTATTCTACTTTTGTTACATTTCTTTTCTGTCTTCAAAAAAGTTTTTCACTCTTGTACGGCCTCATTTGCATTCAGGGATTTTCACTATGTTCTCTTACTCTGCTGCCATCACCTGTGGACAGTGTTGGGCAAGTAATATATTACATATTACTTATTACTCTCTTTTGAAAGTAATAAGTTACATTACAATCTTCCTGTCTCTGAAATGTAATGAGTTACACTACTTTCACTAAAATAACCGCAAAGGAATGGCTAGGTATTTTAAATGCTAAAATGTAGTTTAGTGCAGCTCATTATACATCCAATGAAGGGCAATATGGTATAGCATAACAACTGTGTAGGCCCTTAAGGCTACTAACAACTTGTATTACACGGCTTAGTTGAATATTCGATTCTGATTGGTCAATTCTTAACATGTGACACGTTGTTAATACAGCGGTACAGACCACTGTTAAGGACTATAATGAAGGTTGCTAAGGAGGATCAAGAAAGAGAAAGGAAAAGAGGTTAAAAGTCGGAGCGCTGGACGTCAGATAAATCCCCAGAAGAAGGCAGACAGGAAGTAAACAATAACAGGACACGGAATGGGCTCTGTAGTGTGTTTAGTATATGGCCGTGTGCAGGCCCGGCTCCAGAACAAAATGACTCGGGGTGCCTCTGAGATTACAGGGGGCGCAGCAGTAGGTTTACAATGAAACAGCAATGAAAAAATAGCATTGATGGTCCCCAATGAACAGATTATGGCATTTGTTATGTTTTGAAACCAAGCAAGTGAGAATATTTCAAGTGAGTTAAAAGTGCAATCCTGAAATATTTCATATACTCCAAAGTGGACTGTGGCAAGGAAAAGCACAAAAACTTCAAAGCTGTACTGATAAAACAAATGAGAACATATTGTAAATCAAGGCACATATTATTTAAACCAGCTCATGGTTTGAAATGGCAAACATTGAAAAGCAAAAGTATTATTAAAACCATGTACTAAATCATCACTTTGGTCCCATCATATACTCTGGGAAGAGAATATTTACTGTGCTTGAAAACTGGTATCACATCATCATCGTGTGAGGTTGACTTTGTAACCTGGAGAACATTTCAGCTGCAACATTAGCTTGTTGAGAAGCTTGGGATATGAGATAGTGTTGTAGCCATTCGTGGTGAAGGCATCTGTGCTATGCATTATTTTTGACCCAACATTTCTACAGGCATAGCAGAATATGGCACTATTTTCACATGAATATTCTAGCCCTTGTCTATTTGTATTCATTTCATTTCAAACCTTTGTTTAACCAGATTGGTCCCATTGAGATCATAGATCTCTTTTTCAAGGGAGACCTGCAATATGTATGTATGTATGCCACGAGCTGCAAAATAACCGCCTAACCCCACTGTACAGGCGGGTACTTGTTTAGATATACCTGGGCAGGCTCTGTTTTGCCGTGGTATCCTGGCACCTGCGGGCCGCAGAGGGGCTGCGTAGTTTCGGATGACGAAGACTGCTGCTCCGGGGGCGAGGACGGCGAGTGGTAAGCTAGTGTCCACAGCGGAGGGTAACGTGATGTTCCCATCTGACCCGTTGCTACTGTCTGCAGTAGATGCAGTGTTGCTGGCGTTTAGTGATGGTTGCTTTAATCATTTTCGTATAAATGATTATCCACAGATGTGTGTCACTGCTGTGAAAGCACTTTGGAAATGATGCACGCGTAGCGGAGCAGGTCACGCGCACCTGACACAATTTGTTGTTTGTATTTTTCGCTCCGTTCTCTTTTTTAAAAGAGGGTGCATAACATTCAACTGCCCCGAAGATCCCGACGCGAAGCCTGAAGGGTAAACACACCAGGTTTACTAATCTACCCGCACAATTTGTCTGGTGTCGGAATGTCTCGCTATGTTAGTAGCCTACATTCTTAAAAAACAAAACACCATTTCATTTCGGGTTGAAATGTGTTGTAACTGCGTTACTGGGCATTGTAACGGGTAATATATTACCCACATTTCAATGCGTTACATTACTTCGTTACAGCAAAAAGTAATATATTACTGTAACTCCGTTACTTTTGTAACGCGTTACACCCGACTGTCTGTGGAGTACCACAAGGCTCTTAATTAGGCCCTTTTATATTTTCTTTCCCTTGGGGTTCATTTTGAAAATGTCCTTCATTTGTTATGCTGACCACACAGAGCTGTACCTTCGTGATCTATAATCCTGGAATGAAGAAGGTTTCCTGCAGCTAAATAACAATAAAACTGAGGTCCTAATCTTTGGCAGAGAAGACATCACCACATCCGCAATGAATGCCCTATAGCAGTGGTTCCCAAACTTTTTGTGCCCAAGGCACACCAAAGGACAAGTAAAAATGTCAAGGCACACCTATTGTGCAAAATAGCCCTGATAACACGTGTTATCACTCATATCATGTAAAATATCTGTACATGTGCATAATTATTTACTAATGCCAAATAAAATGTGACAAAGACAACTATATTACTCATGAAATATTTATTAACGAAATATTTCAGAAATTAATTTGAAACGTTATCAAATTAGGCTTCATCAAAGCAGCAACACACTCATTTAAACCAGACAGGTCACAACATTAAAAATGAGACAAAGGAAACTCAGCAGAAATTCAGCACAGAGAACTGTCAATGCAAGGAAGCTGCATTGTCCATGGTCCTGAACTACAAATTATAAATGTAACATTTCAGCAGAGATGGGGTCGTTACTAAAAAAAAGTAATATATTACATATTACTTTAAAAACAAGTAATATATTACACTACTTCGTTACTCTCTACATAAAGTAACTCGTTACTTTACTCGTAGGGCCGGCCCGCCCCTCCCTGCAGGCAGATCACGCAGACTGCTAAAGTTTCAAATGTTCTCTTTAGTTCAGTTTCCATTGTCGCATAAGACTGATCCAGATCCTGAATGTTTTCCTATCTGACCATGGCTGTCCTCTGTCTCCTGCTATCTGACCATGGCTGTCCTCTGTCTCCTGCTATCTGTATATTTTGTGCAGTCTATCTCTGCTCACGCTGTTGCGTCGGCGTGTTCTCCTGCGTGTTGGCCATGTGTTGCACTGGAACCAGACACCGCAAAGACTTCAGCCGAGCACGTACGAACTGCGCATGCGTGAGTGGCAATAACTCTCCTTACCAGCAGGCGGCCGTAGTGTGTATTTGTCATTCAAAACAGGCAACAACCGGAAGACAGAGAAGAAGAAGAACAGACTGTGATATAAACAAACAACAAATAGCGTGTGCGGTAGCTCAACCTTAGCATGTGTTCTTTGCAGGTGCTTGTTGAGGTTTGACGTGGTGTTTACAGCAGTGGATAACAGCTTCTGGCCTGGACACAGTTTGCACCTCACCGTCACATTCTTGTCTATTCTTTGGATGAACTCAAAGTAATGGGCATACCTCCACCCCTCGAGAGTTATCGCTGACTCAGCCATGTTTATGCAGCACTGCACATGGAGTTGAGGACGCGCAAATCGCGCAGATTACGTACATATAAACCTACAAAGTACTGATATAGTAAATTAAAAAATTATTATTTTTGTGTAGTTGTATATTGCAATAATAACGTATGGTTGTCACAAAATCCCACGGCACACCCGGACTTGCCTCACGGCACACCAGTGTGCCGCGGCACACCGTTTGGGAACCACTGCCCTATAGGTCCTCTATCATAAAATGTACAGATCAACGTAATTCCTTTTATAGTAATCCTTGATGCTGGTTGGAAATCAACTCACTTTTCAGTTTTTTCTATATTAAAAGATTAAAGAGGCCCTATTATGCTTTTTGGGGTTTCCCCTTTCTTGTAGTGTGTTATGGCGCGTTTCCACTGCAGTGGGTAGCTCGCTTTAAGCGTGCCGAGCCGTGCGGGGCCCGTTTTTGGTTGCGTTTCCACTTGGCCTAGTTTTGGCCCGGGGCTACTTTTTCACCTTTTTTCTGACCCGACTAAATCGTGGTTCTAGGGCCAGGAACAACCAGGCTGAGTCGGGCTGAGCATGCTAAACTAGAGAGAGAATCGCTGGCAAGGGGGCTACAACTACAACAAGATGAACATATTTGACCGTGATTTAATTGTAATACATGTTTCAAAATGATGCCGAAGTAACAACATACTGATACCGGTTAGTAAAAACCATGAATTAATGCTTTGACAAGTCTGCAGACAGACGGCAGGCGAAAAACCTTTTAAAATGCGTGCTTTCTAAATGGAGCTTGGCTAAGCTAACGTTATATATGCTCCGACTGTCCACACTCACAACAACGGCCTACAGACATAAATAAAGCAGCGACTGTATTCGCCATGACACAGACAGTCTGTGGTTTGTACTTGTTTAACTTTTGTCTCGTTTCTGAACAGATATGAAGAACTGTGAGCTCTGAGTGCTAAGAGCTAACGGCTGTGTTGTTTTTTGGGGCGCTCATTGAAGATGACGTCATGGCTCCGCCCACACTGCGTTACTATAGTAACTACCCCAGTTCCTAAACTGTAATGGAAGCGCAGCATAAAAGTGAGCCGGGTCTGATAAGGCTTAACCAAACCGAGCGAGGCCGAGCGAGACCTGCAGTGGAAACGCGCCATTATATAGGTTGTTGATTAATGCAAAGGCTAACATCCAAAAGTTTCCCCCTGCATGTTATTTGTGAATTCACTGAAACTTCATGCACTTTCATATCTACTGTTTGCACTTTCTGGTTGGATGCAAACTGCATGGACAACGTATGTTCCTACAATGGTGAGCCTGTCCACTATCTCACACTCCAGTGAAACTTCAACAAACTGGAGCATGGTTTAGCTAGACGCCTTTCTTTTATATAAGCTCTTTTTGAAATATTTTTGAAAGCATTTGTTGTTTTAAATATGCTCTATCGATAAACTTGACTTGACTTTCCGACTGTTTGTCTTCCTCTGTTATGCACATGGTTCTCCTATATTTCCACCATTAAAACCTTTCATTATCCTTGTTAATCCCTCGTTCACATGTCCAACGTAGGCTGTAAAAAGAAATTGAACAGATCTGTTCGCAGACCCTCTTTTCTTCTCCTATGACGTTCCTTGCATACCCTTTTGAAACAGTCGAATTAGCTTTTCCCTGTAGCAGCAATGAGTCTGGATCTTCTCCCTTTCAGTCTCTCTTTCTACTGTCAAATAACCCACTTTGCTGCTCAGCACTGATATGATTACACTCCCTTTCAGCTGGATTTAACACTGAAGTCAGGGTATGTCGCTCTGGTAAGTCTGTGAAAGGAATTCTGGGAACATGGACCATTTCCTGCATAACTCCAACAATAAAAGATTATGAGAAGACAAAAGTACAATCAAAGACAGAATTAAAACCGAGGGTGCTCTGCAGTAAAGACAAATAGGAATATAATTCAAATACATGACAGGATGTGAATGGCAAGAGCTAGAGTTGGATGGGTTTTTCCATTACAGTCCTTTCTGTAAGAAAGTTTAAACACTGCTTTTGGCAGCCTTGGAAAGTATTTGAAAGTCTATACAGGAACTGTGTAAAAACTTTCTGAAGAGGGGGAAGGAGACAGAGTTAGAGTGCCAGAAAGAACCGCCAGAGATAAAGCTTAGGACACATCGGCCTTTTTTAGTGATAGCAGAAAATAACTATACATTGCAGTTTCTGTACTGTTAGTCAAATATATCCATACAGTTAACTCAACACAACAACTGGAAGACTCGTTATGCAATTAAGCATATTTTTCAAGAGAAACTCAACAACATCCTTTTTCCCCCTGAATTTAAAGACATTGATTTTTTCTCTTGAACGTGTATTTGTGTATTTGGATAATGTGCAGCGATGTGGTCATTAATGAATAAAGAACACAGACAGGGTGATCAGGATCCCAATGTGAAGCGGAAGTGTTCTTCTTTCTTCTTTCAGCTGGAACTGCGGGGACAGCAACGTAACTGTAACTGTCCAAGTCTGTTCATATTTGTCATTTCCATTAACCAGTTTTTAAACACTGCCAGAACCCAGACCGTGTTCCTGTTCATTTCCAGTCTTTCTTCTTCTACTGTTACTGTTAGTGTTTTCTGTCTGTCTTCTTCTCTATAATTTTGAGGTCCAGTCTTTTAACATATTTCCTTCTCTTGTTCTCAATTATTGTTCTTTAATGGGGACAGTTTAGCCCTCATGAAACCAAAGTCTTGTGCTCTCCATGAATATAAACAATTAATATTCTAAAAGTATCTCATGGTGTTTTCCGATAGAGAACTAATTTGTATATGTCCACAGCTGATGTTCAATTGACCGGACTTCTTTCTGCTGATTGATATGGCTGCACATAGTTTCTTGATCCTTCTTTCTAATAACGGTGTGTAAGCGAAAAATAGCAGACTTCTGGAATGTCATGATTGACCAATTAGAAACGAGTATTCAACTAATCTTTGTAAAGATATTATCCTTTTTTGTTTTTCTATGAATTTTAAGCAGTCAGTCACAAGCTGCCACAGTGCAAACCCTGTTCAGGCAACACAATGGTTGTGTGTGTGTGTGTGTGTGTGTGTGTGTGTGTGTGTGTGTGTGTGTGTGTGTGTGTGTGTGTGTGTGTGTGTGTGTGTGTGTGTGTGTGTGGGGCCTAGCATTACTATCCTTGTGGGGACCTACATCTGTTTACACAGTCACATGTGGGGACGAACCTCCCTAATGGGGACACAATGGAGGTCCCTATGAGGGGAATCATTACTTTTAGGGTGAAGACTTGGTTAGGGTTAGGGTAAGGGTTAGGGCAGGGGTGCCGGGGAGATTCCCAGTCGATCGCGAGATGTGTCTAAAAATAGAACAACAACATTCTGTTTTATCGTTAATGTCCTATAACAAAGCTTTGTGATTGGCCGGCGTGACCACATGTGTCGGGGCGTGGCTGGTCCGCAGTGGGCACTATTTCGCTGACGTTCTCCGTGTCAACAGGAGTGACAGTCTGCACACACACAAGACCGCAATTATGGCAGAAGCAAAAAAGCCCAAAATATATAATTTTCACTCCGAGTGGGAGGATGATTATTTTTGTATCTATTCCAATTCAAAGTCCATCTGTCTCATCTGCAATGCGAGCGTGGCTTTATCGAAGAAGGGTAATTTAGGAGCGGCATTTCAAAACAGTGCACAAACGCTACGAGACGGAGGCCGTTTCTCAATCGCGAGGAAACTGGCTTCCAAGCCAATATTTCAAGGATGCTACGTCATCGAGTACCGCCGAAGGACTGTCCCAATCTCCAGCATACTTGGAATTCCACCGAGGCCGCGTCTTTGGTTTGGGGGTAATTTCGAGGCTGCACATGGGTATGCGTCCTTCAAATCCCCACAATGCTTTGCGCACAGACCAATTTCCCCAAAGCTGTGGCAGAAAATGTAAGGCGGGGCCTCTCATATGACGCACACCTGCGCACTTGCTAGCCTGTTCCACTCTTCGTTTTCTGAATGCCAGGAAGGATTCTTGCCTAGCTTCTGAAGGAAGTGACTCGGAAGACATGCAATCAACCTCGCGATTGATAAATGGCCGGGATTCCCTCCTAATTCTGCCCTACGCTCCCAAAAGGGGAGGGGCCTGCAAGGACAGCTAAATGCACAGCAGTCCATTTTCACCAGGCCCAACAACAAGAGCAAGGCTGCTAGCATAGCATCTTATCGTGTCAGTCACGTTCTTGCGAAACACATGAAGTCTTTCAAAGACGGCCAAGTTGTGAAAGAAGCATTCCTGGAGGCTGCCGACGCACTTTTGGGGGACAGTAAAAACAGTAGCATTTCAACAGGGTTTTGATATAATAAAAAGTCAAGTTAGATACCGTTATTAATCAGCTGTAAGTTTTAGTTTGTTTGAACTTATTCATTATAATTATTGTACAAAATGGTATAAGAATGCAAACTTAACTTGATTATAATCTATTATCAATTCAGGTTAAGAAACTAGTGTTGCTTGCATCCTATTTTAAAGGGATTTCTTTTTATAATCTAATAAAATGAAACAAAAAAAGGGTTTGATTCTATTAATTGTGTCTCTTTTATTGCACTGTTGCAGCAGATTCCTGTGTAGCTTCAGATCTGAGTTTTCTTATTAGTAAGCCTAATTTATACTTTTGTAGCAACACTATTTTTATATAATGGCAAAGAAAGGGTTCAGTGTCTTTTCTTTTTTTTCTGTGTCATATGTGGCAGCACTGTTCAATGTTTCTTAAACATTACCCACTGTAGTATGTGACGTGTGAATAAACTCCAACTCTGTATCAACAACACTGTTGTGTGACTTCAGTTAAATACTTGTATGTGTGTAGATTAGAAAGAGGTGAGATAAAGGATCTGCAGTATTTTATGGAGTATTAATCGTACAAAGGTCAGTTTTATACAAGTAGAAGTGTGTATTTACCTGGTAGTAGGCTGTGAGTAATGGCTACGCCTCTCTATTTGGACTGGTAGATCTCGGCAGACTGGCAACTTTAAAAGTAGCTCTCAGTTCAAAGAAAGGTTGGGCACCCCTGGGTTAGGGTTAGGGTTAGGCATGTGATGGTGATGGTTAAGGTTAGGATAAGTCTCCAGGAAATGCATGAAAGTCAATGTAATGTCCCCTGAAGTGATGTATACATGGTATGTGTGTGTGTGTGTGTGTGTGTGTGTGTGTGTGTGTGTGTGTGTGTGTGTGTGTGTGTGTGTATGTGTGTGTGTGTGTGGTGTGTGTGTGTGTGTGTGTGTTTGTATGTGTGTGTCTTAACTTGAAGGCTCTTATGGTTGTGGGTAATGCATATGTTTGTATTCAGCTGTAGCTCGGATCAAAGCGCTGTTTGTCTTGATGCCTATAGTACACAGGTTTGAGGTTTGAGTGGGCAAGTCTTGAGTTTCCTCTGGGCAAAAAATAGCACGCTGAGCTCACTGACAGCCCTTCTCTTGTCCCATTTTGGGTGGTGACATCAACATAATGCACACACACCCACACACACCCTGTGTTTACACTCGATTTGGAAATTAAATGATATATTGCACACTGTATGAACTGCACAAGAAGCCTGGCCTGCCTGTTTCCTTTTATCCATGGTTGGCAACCTTGACGCTTTTGTTTTCACCCTCTCCCTCTCCCATTTATTCCCCTTTCTCTCCTTTTCTACCTCCATGCACCCGGTCAGGTAAATGAAAAGGTCAATTATAGATTCCCACCTTGAAACTTGACAACATTGTTGCAGGGGAAGTCAGAGTTGAGGTGTGATAGGGGTTTCAATATGTGCCTCCTTTGGTACTAACAGTATGGGCTGTCCAAAACTTGCCAGCCGTCTCTCTATCTTAGAAGATTTATGTTATCATACACACACACACTTGAACGCATGCATGCACCCTCAATCATACACTCCACAGTAAAAAGAAGAAAACAAAGAATGTATTTTATCCACCGCCTTAGGTCTGTTAGGGCGAGTAGAACCATTCTTATTCTGTTTTTTACATCTGTGATTTAAAGTGTGTGTTTAAAGTCAGAACTGTTTCACCAATGGAAAATCTGCTCAAAGATTGGAAGTCAACCTTTTAAATCTCTATGAATCAGCCTCCCATGATAATATGTCGAAACGAATCCTTACAATGTCCTGAACAGTGAAAATGAATTGTTTCCATTACATCGGAGATATAGGGTCATATAATGTGATAAGTAAAGTTAGACTGAAGCTCTCTTTTGTGCACCATTCAACCCCTCAAATTAAATCACAGATCAATCCCAGATCGTGTTGCATCGTATCATGTTGTATCTTATTCAGTCATGTCGAATCAAATCATATTAAAATGTATCGAATTGTATCAAATCGAATCACATCTTATCGTAAAGGGCATTAGGGGTCACGTGACATGTCCAAATATTTTCCTGGTATGGTGTTTCACATCTTCCACAATATTCATCATGGCAAGGCATCACAATACACAACATGTTTTTTTTTAATAAAATATTGTGTGTGTGTGTGAATACTAATAAATGAGATATTTTAAAGAAAAAAAACACTCCAATAAGCCAAAAACTGTAGAATCTGTAGAAAAGCATTACAGACCTTGAAAAAGCAATAACTAAAGAAAGCGAACCTTAGAAAATATGTAATATTGATATACTGATGTAGGATTGATTTTTGTGTGCAGTAAAGCATCATAAAAATACTGTCAGTACCAAGTAGACACACATACACACACACACACACACACACACACACACACACACACACAGCTTACACAACAGCATCACGTTGGGAGTATACCTTAGCGGAGGTGTGTTATGACCCTGTGTTCTGACAGATGGTGATTGTGGGCACTAGCTGCATAACTAAGGCTTTATTGTGATTCAAATTAGCAGAGAACCCAGTATGATACATTTAGCAGCATATTGTCAAATCAAGGATAAATAAACTGCCTTTCTGTGTTTACTGAAAATCAGCTTTAAGTCCATCTGTTATGGTCAATTTGCAACATGTATATAGTGATTACCAAAATCTCATTACATCTCAATCAGTGTATCTAAACCATCCTGTGCTTCGGGATAATTTACCTTAGATAGAATCCCATTTAGTCCAAATTGTGATTTCCTTAGAATAACAACAAATGTAAATTCTTACGCCTCTCAACAAGACTCATTGCAGATGTTAATACATTTTCCCAAGCTGTTTACTGATGAAAGAATATAACAGAATAATGAACAGGCAGATTATGAGAAAACTAATGAGCAAGAAAGGCTTTATCCCAGGGGGGTGGGGAGTAGTGGAATAAAGCATTATGTATTGTCCCAAATGACCTGCACACTACTTTTAGTAATCTCCTTGGCACATTATTATTATTGGTTGGATTCTCCTCTCTCAAACCAAAGTATTGTGATTAATGAAGTTTGTTGGAAAACGTGTGTTTTGAGCAAAGACTGTATACAAAAAGGTATCGTAGGCACCGTCAAATTAATTGGTTTGGCTAGTACGATTTTTAAGCCTCAAGTTATTTGACAGTCACCGTTTTTTTATGTTAAGTGGCGAGTTACAGAAGTACATGGGAAGTTAAACCAAACTCTATACAAGAACTTTTTAGGCAAACAAAATGTTGCAAAATTGCATTACTAAAACAAGCAGTCTTAGGATATCTGTTCGTGTGGAAAGCAACTGGGAAAGTTCAAGGTGAAAACACGGAAAGGACCCAGACCAGACAATGCTTTGTGGTGAAAGTAACCTCATCTTTAAGCAGAACATATTCAGCTCATTCTCAGGTTCATATCAGTATGTAGTGACTCTACTGGGACATGTCTCCATGCTTTAATGTTCAAAAAGCTCTTTATTCTTCTCATACTGCATGTGCTGCAGCACCAGAGCCCAGTCTGCTCTGATTGGTTAGCTGGCCGGCTCTGTTTTGATTGGTCAACAGCTTAGAGATGTCCCGCCCCCTTAGCCTATGGAAGCGCAAGTATTACATAGTGATGTCACTATATCAAGGAGTAAACAAAGGAGTCCAATAGAGAACCGCAGTGACGCGTCCTAAAACCCGGAAGTAAGTTAGCATTTTTAGCACTTCCGGTTCCTTCGTCAAAAAAGCAATGTATTTTCTCCATAGGGTTTTGGAAAATAGCTCGAAATAAGGTCTGTGGTTGACACAAATTTAAGAGATAAATCACGTTTTGTTCTACGACAGTAGATACATCAGCAGTGACCCCACTGGTGATTTGTGAAGAGTTTACGTGTCTGAAAAACGATGGTTGTTACCGAGTGGCTGAATAGGACTACAGAAATGGTCGAGTCCGTTGTACGTCATTACGCCTACACACGTAAACACTCCCGCTAAATTTGTTTTCCCCTGTGTTCTGCTTGAAAGCAAGTACCTGCCTATCTTTAGTAGCCTATCTGTAGTCTCTTTAGTATCTGTATATCTATATCTTACCATTAGAATCTCTATTTTTGAAATGGTCATTTTTAACACCGTAGTTTTATAAATTATAGAACAATTAAGTACCAGTGTTTTCCAATTTTACTCGGCAGTTCGTTTCGTTGGCTAACGTTAGCAAACGTTAGCTAAAGCTAGCGCTACTAGTTAGCTACGCAATGGTTTGTTGCTTTGCTCCGGGTTGCAGCCACAGGTCTTCGCATGAAACGTGCTCGTTCTATCGTTTCCCGACCAATGTTTTCCAAAGGAGAGTCTGGATTCGTGCCATGAGGTAAGCTGACGTTACATTGTTGTCCATGTCACGGTGAAATGTAAATGATGGGTAGTGTATCGCCGTTTTAGAGATGGCACTGCTGAAAAGACCGCAAAATAAGTAAAGATAATGAATACATCCTATTAAAACCTGTGTGGCTTATATGATAAGTCTAATTAGTACAAGCAGCATAACGTTTCACCGTGTAACTAAAGATTGTAGTCAGGGAAATCAGTTTGACATATTGAACTAATAACAAATAACCTCTGGCTGGCAGAGAACTCTCTGCTCCATAGCTTCTCTTGGACGTAACATCACATGTACGTTTTACATTTATATTCAATTTAATATTCCATCCCTCACATACTTTTGTATATATAATAACTCATATTTTGTTTTTCTTGTTATGCTGCTGCAACACAAACATTTCCCCAATTGGGATCAATACAGTAATATATTAATTAATTAATTAAGAAATATAACTATTATAATTAGTGTAGCAGCTGACACCTGTTTTCAATATGGATTAATCTACCTTTATTTCTTTAGTTCAATTTTGATCTATACAAATATCAAAATAGTGAAAATGTTCACGAGACAAAGTGCAAGGTTATATCTTTAGATGTTTTGTTTTAGCCTATGTACTGTATGTCTTAATGCTCTTATTTGTGACGATGTGACTTCCATGAAACTAATATTTCATATCTTCCCAACAGACGAGCTGACAGGAAGCCTAACCCCCTAAACGCACCAGGAGCGTCTGCGCCACGTTACGGCTGCGCCGCGGCGGTCGTAAGGATCGCGGCCACTCTAGTCAATGGGTGCTATTCCACCACACGCGCCGCGTTACGTCTCAGACGCGTCTCAGACGCGTCCCAGAAGCGGCTCGGCGCAGCGCTTCTCTAAAATTAGGATGAATCCTATTTTTGCCGCGGCGCAGCCGTAAGGTCGGGCAGGCAGCCCCCCCCTCGCAGGAAGTGGAAAGGTGAGCATCCGGGCCAGGCCCATCCCGCGTATATACTAATTTAGCAGACCCCCCCTCCTTCATCACAACACCTCCACTACGATGCGCACAATGGACGACGAGGAGTTCATAATGGAAGTGGAGAAACACACCATTGTAACGAATGCTTTTTACAAGGACAACATCAGAAAGGACAAGGCCTGGTTTTTAGTCGCTGCAGTTTGTGGAGTGGAAGGTAACAACTACATATTAATGTTTTAAAGTTAATTAAGAACTGGGAGGCTGCACACACGACGCTCCGCTTCCGCAACGTTTTGAAACGCGCCTGGTGTGTTAGGTCGCAGGAGGAGGTCGCAGCGTGGCGCAGCCGCAACGTAACGCGGCGCAGACGCTCCTGGTGCGTTTAGGGGGTAACACTCTAACAACCACAACATTGCAAAGGCGAGTAAATGTAAATTAAAAACGATTCACAATTTCTTAATTTCTTCTTCTTTCTTGCAGTGAGGCAAAGCTGACCTTGCACTTGGTGCCAGTAAGGATGCTCCTCACGCAGGCTGAATGTTTCTCTTCCTTACTGACACAGAAGCCCTTGATTTGCAATGCTTCACTAATTGTCATTTCCCTGGCTCCGTAGGGACACTTTACCTCCAGCACAGCGGGAGACCCTACCAGACCATCTGGAGATGCCCCCAACACTCCTGATTGGTTGAGCCACAAACCTGACTCATGGACCTGCATCTGGGATGCAGTGGTGAATGCCCTGACGCCCTCACATTCATTCATAGTCCCCCACTGTACAGACACAACACCATCAAGGGCCTGTTGTTGCCCTAGCACCCTGGCACTAAGGGAAGCAGTCACACGCTTTGACCTCAGGACAGCTCCAACGTTGCTGGCAGTCAACCTTCCTTTCCTGAACAAATGCCAGTTTGGGTTGGTTCGCTGACCAGTGGCAGCCACCTGCATTGCCCTCTGTTGCTCCTCAGACAATGCCATGCTTGCCACAATTGCCTCAGGTCCCTGATGCCCAACAGGTTTGAGAATTTCAGGAACAGTAAGTGTTTCCAAGCTGTAGTGTTCCTCTTCTGGCTCGGGGGAGAGAAGCCAAGACATTCCTGAGAACCTGCCCCTGAGTCTGTCCCTCAGCCAGTCACGATCTTCGGAGGTGGGCTCTCTTCAGCGGGTTGAGTGAGTTATTGGTTGGAGGAAATAGCTCCTCCACTGAATGCGTACGTGTAGCTGCCTTTGGCTTCTTCCACTGACGGGGTGTCACGTCAGTGCAGCTGAAAGTGTGGATGGCAAAGATGGCTAATGCAGCCGCATGACTGCATTTCCATTCTCCACATGGGCATTCACATTCTGTGGAGAGAATTCTCTCTTCTCCTGTAGATACCTGTGGTGGTGGGAATGTTTTATTATTTAAAATATATTTGCATTTGTAATGCCTTCCCAATTATAGCCTACTGTATGTTTATTTCATGGATATGTCTGTGTTTTCTGGTGTGTAAAATGTGTAATCTTGGGGCCTCTTCTCTTTAACGTCTACATGCTACCACTGGCTCAGATAATGAAGAACAACAAAATAAGTTACCATAGCTATGCAGATGACACACACATTTACCTAACCATTTCACCAGGAGACTATGCTCCAATTCAAACACTGAGTAAGTGCATTGAACAAATCAATGACTGGATGTGTCAGAACTTTCTCCAATTAAACAAAGATAAAACTGAGGTAATGGTTTTTGGAGCCAAGGCAGAACGTTTAAAAGTTAGCGCTGAGCTTCAGCCTGCAATGTTCAAACCAACAGATAAAGCCAGAAATCTAGGTGTAGTCATGGACTCTGACCTGAGTTTCAACAGTCACATTTAAACAGTTACTAAATCAGCCTACTATCACCTAAAGAACATATCTAGGATTAAAAGACTATTGTCACAGCAGGATCTGGAGAAACTTGTCCATGCTTTTATCTTCAGTAGACTGGACTACTGCAATGGTGTCTTCACAGGTCTCACTAAAAAATCTATTAGGAAGCTGCAGCTGATTCAGAACGCCGCTGCTCGAGTCCTCACTGACACTAAGAAAGTGGATCACATCACTCCTGTTCTGAAGTCTTTACACTGGCTTCCTGTGTGTCAAAGAATAGCTTTCTAAATACTGCTGCTGGTTTATAAAGCACTGAATGGTTTAGGCCCAAAATACATTTCTGACCTACTGCTAAATGATGAACCATCCCGATCTCTCAGGTCTTCAGGGACTGGTCAGCTTTCTGTCCCCAGAGTCAGAACTAAACATGGAGAAGCAGCGTTCAGTTATTATGCTCCAAATATCTGAAACAAACTCCCAGAAACCTGCAGGTCCGCTGCAACTCTGACTACTTTTAAATCCAGGCTGAAGACTTTTCTTTTTGTCGCTGCTTTTAATTGAACTATTCATATCTTAGACTGCACTGTAACTTTTATCCATGTATTTTTTCTTTTAATGTTTATTTTATTAGCTTTGCTTTTTAATGACTGATTTTAAATGCCATTTCTTAATGTCTTTCATTTTTTGTAAAGCACTTTGAATTGCCATGTGTTGAAAAGTGCTATATAAATAAACTTGCCTTGCCTAATAAAGATTTCATGTGACACATAAAATGGATTTGTTGATGGGAATTAATGTGAATAAATTAACTCTAGGTTAACGGTACTCTTGCTATCACTACTCACCGACACTCTATAAACCGTGTCCCTCATGCTAGCCCTGACAACACCGGTAAGCACACCTTCATCTAGGCTGCACTGTTGTACGTGTCCTGACTTGTAGTGGTTCTCTCCTCTATCTCCATTCTTCTTGTCATCTTTGTAAAACGATATCAGACTGGTAATTGACACAGCCATGACATCTAGTTAAATTTAGTGTGGCTAAAATGAAAAGCTTTGTTAAAATATGCAAGCACGCGGAAGTCAAAGTCAGCTTTATTGTAAACAAATTCTACATGTGTTATACATCCAGAAATATCGTTTCCCACAGTGTGACATGTAGCCTATACATAAAACAAAAAGGGCCTAGATAAACGGGGTATACAGTTTAAAATGTTAATATATTTAAAGTGTTCAAAGTGCAGTTTCAGTGCAAGTCAGTTGAAACGATCTTAAGTTGGCGTGACGTTGAAGTCGTGCGACCCTGCTGCTGTACTGGCTTGTAGTTCGTTTATAGCATAACGTTAGCATTTCGCTTTTGGCGACTAGATTTATGATTAAAAAATTATAAAAGTAGGAGAGACATGTGGAGATTATCCGGCTGAACAAAACGTGATCCTTCTCTTAAATGTGTGTCAACCACAGACCTTATTTCGAGCTATTTTCCAAAATCCTATGGAGAAATTGCATTGCGTTTTTGACGAAGGAACCGGAAGAAGTTTACATCCGGGTTTTAGGACGCGTCACTGCGGTTCTCTATGGAGGTGTTTCAGGCTGGGGGGGGGAGTGTTTGGGAGAGAAACTCCCTGTGGAAGGATCCTTGAGAATGTTGCCTTTGCAGACCATGTTTGAACTGAGGTAATAATTCAAGTTAGAGGATAGTTTTGAATGCACTTTCAACCACCCTTGTTGGCTCTAAGAGAGAATGCAAGTTCAAGGCATTTCCATATTGACTTCACTTTTTAAAACACAATTTGCAACTTGCTTTTGGCAGTCTGTGTGCGTGCGTGCGTGTCTGTGTGTGTGTGTGTGTGTGTGTGTGTGTGTGTGTGTGTGTGTGTGTGTGTGTGTGTGTGTGTATATGTGTGTGTGTAGTGGGGAGAGAGAGAGCAGGAAAAAGACAGAGCGTGGATTATAATTGCACAATAGGAATACCACAGTATGCTTATCACTTACCCAATTATGTGGGATTGCAAAACTAATCTACAACTCTATTAAAACAAGAGACCCTACAGCTCAGGGTTAAGCAAAAACAAATTACATTACCCCCGACACACACACACACACACACACACACACACACACACACACACACACACACACACACACACACACACACACACACACACACACACACACACACACACACACACACACTTTACATTGTTCCCATTCACCCATATCTCCACTGAGACTTTAGGAGAGCAGCCGTGCGTAGAGTCATTCAGCTGCTGTATAGGGATGTAGATATGTAGCGTTAATTTGATAGAAAGTCAGAGCAGTGTTTCCACTTCCTTCTGTGTGCTTTTCTGTGTCATGTGTCACAATGCATGGGTGAGTGTAATAAAGGCTCTGTTTAAAGGTGGGGTAGGTAAGTTTGAGAAACCGGCTGGAGATACACGTGTTGTTATATTCCATGGAATGCTCTTAACATCCCGACAGCAAAGAATATCTGAAGTGCTTTGACATAAAATAAATATTACAATAACAATATATTTTATAGTACTTAAACAAATAAAAACAATAATAAAAACAATACAAATATAACATTTTAATATTTATTTATTTGACTTCAAGGAAAACAATGAAAATGCATAGTTAAATAAATACATATATTGATGTTATATATTTTAAAGTTGTATAGTTTTTCTTGTAATTTTTTACTGCTCACTAATATGAGGGTATTGATAACGGATGCATATATTGTTTTTTTTCCTGCACAACATTAATCCTTTTTCTTTCAACGACAAATATCACTCCTTCAAAGCCCTAATTCACCTCATTAGCAACCCTGTCTCCTAAAAATTACGTTCCCACAGAACTAAACTGCATTCTCAATTACGTTTAGCTAGAAACGTATTTTCTCCCACGTTACGTTAGTTATGAACGTATCTCAAATACGTTTATTTTCTACATATCTTCTAGAAGCATATTTTCTTCCACGTTACGTTAGTTATGAACGTAACTTAAATACGTTTATTTTCTACATATCTTTGCCATTTATTGTCTTGCTTATAAGAATGATAATTAGTTATTTATAAATATCATTTTAGAGCACACCTTTGAAATCGACAATCGGGCTCGATATATGGTTAAATTAAAATCAGTAGGCGAGGCTGTAATTTCGCCAGCTGTTACTCTCATGAGCGAGGCAGAACATAATAGTTTTAACATGCCAAAAAGCTGCTGTGTCGTTTATTGCACCTCAAACATTAAATCAAATCCAGAGTTACGTGTTTCTGTACTTCCTCTAAGAAGAAAGGACAGTAACAGAAGAGCTCTGTGGCTTCAGGCTTGATCGCCGTTCAAATGACAGCGCTGGTTTCCCCAAAAGTGGGCGGGGCTGTAAAGTGAAGTAGATTTACTCTCATCTATTATTCAAAACCATTCTATTTATTCTAACGTAAATGACATGCCAGTGTTTTATCTTTTATTTATTTGTTTTTATTTTAAATCGTATAATGTCGGACTTTTTTTCCGTCTGTGAGGAAAAGAAATGGGGCTCAGAGCCTCAAAATACTGAAATCTGTATTTTTTTAAATCTTTTCCTTCTAATTTATTATTCTTTTCTAAATAACACACTGTTATTTACTCAACAATAACACACAATTATCCTTGTTTTTATTTATTCATTTAATTCTATAATCTTGAGCTTTTTAGCCGTAAATAAAGTCACCGGAAACAAACGGGACATTTTGAGCGATACACACCACAAACCCACTAAACTGATTACCCAAGATCCTCAGCTTGAAGCTTGTTGATTGGATGTTTTAGCCGCAATGCACGCTGGGATATGATGTTGATATGATAAGGAGATATGATATCCGACAACGAAAAATAAAATAATACCTAATTCAGAGTGTGCTTGCTTTTCTCTTTGGAAGTCATCACATAACGGCATTGTAATACACGGTTCGGCTGCATTAAATATTACACATCTGCCGTAATTCTTTATTTATAGAGAGAGACAAACAGGAGAACTGCTGCCAAAACTGAATACTTGACGTGGATCATAAATATATCAACAATTAAACAACATCTTCAATTTCTTTTCACAAAATACGTCTCCTTGCAGTATCAATAGTAATTCGGCTGACTTTTATATTTGATCCAATTGGTATATAGGTTATATTTACACCATAACGGTGCACAGCTGATAGAAAAGGACTTGTAGTTTTTAAAGATATTACTGATTTTCTTTGAATATAAGAATCTAAATACTGAGTTGAGAGAATAGTCAGGGGATTTGGGTGATGGGAGACACATCTATGGAATCACAATTTCAATAGCTTACTATTAAATGAAGGATAGCCTATGCCTTTCTGTCTGTGATGTTTTACAAATCAGATATTAATGTGTAGAAGTAAAACAAGAGAAATAGTATAGCAATATCCTGTAAAATTATGTAAAAACATGAATAAAATTACACATCTTCAGATGTTATACATAAGTGTCTACACTAATAATACAAAGTTATTATTAGTATGCTGTGTGTACCTTGTGTGCACCGCCTAGTGGTTAAAGCATGTTATTGAATTATTTTTGTTGAATAATCTTATTTGATCAAAACAATATTAAGAGTACATACTTTCATAGGGGGAAAGTAGAAGGTCAATGATAGAAATATAGAATATAAAAAGTCAAGAAGATACTAAGTGATCTCTACAATAAAACAGTTTAGTGCTGGATGTTCAAAGATATTAATAGGAGGATGTGCAAAACAGAAAAACGAATTAACCTTTATTAACACATTAAAAAATACTTTAGGTTAAGATCTTCTTTTAAACAAGAAAAAAGCTCTGGGGGTATCTATCTACAGATGAATATTAAGCCTGACAAAGTACTTAACGTCTAAAATATTGCTTTCCTGCAATGTTAACTATGTTGAAACACTTATTTTAAATGATATTATACACATTAATTATACTCTTATGTATGTAGATAGAATAAGAAATGTGCAGAATATGACAGTTTAATGGTGGAGGTATACAGTACACACATATTGATAGATGTCTGTTGAGGAACCTGCGACCCAAGTTGTGTATAAGATCAATACACCTTAGAAAACCTTGAAATCTTGAAAGGGATGTGCAAAATAGCCATTATACAGTTTTTAATTAACTATTAGTAGAGAATAACGAGTAATGAATATACTTTATAAAGATCTGCAGATAAATGTTTAGTCTTCTCAGGCACCAACTATCAAATATCTCTCCTGATTGTTGCCACTTGACAATCACCTTCCCTGAATTGTATTCAGGTGTAACTAAAGTCTGCTTTAAGGGTTGTTTATATTCCACATCATTAATCAGAATCTGCAAAGTAGCTAAACTAAATGTAGTGGAGTAAAAATACCAGGTTAACCTCTGAATTGTAGTGGAGTAGAATAACAAAGTAACAATGAGCTGTCGTGTGGGTATATATTAATGCTGCCCATTATGGATACAAGCGATTTTCACCCATTTAGTAATTAGATGTTTTAAATGTGTACACACCAATGTGTTTCCTATCGCCTAAACCTCCAGGGCTGTACACAGTTTAATACTGTCAACTTCTATTTGGGAAAAACGTCTTTTAAAACTACAATTCCCAGTAGAGACGTGCCATAGAGAACATGTTGCGAAACACAATAGCCAGCATGTGTAGTTCTGGGGGGGGCGTTCGAGTCCAGTTTTGAATAGTCTGCCGTGGTTTCGTTCCATTTCAAAGAGCTTGACGCTCGGCGTAACCTTGGCGCAACATCACGGGGTTTGTCAACGGGACTGTAGTCCCAAACGATAGCTGGGGATTATGGGTAGTGTAGTGTCTTGGGCCATCCTAAATCTCGAAATGTCCCGTCTGTTTCTGGTGACTTTATTTACGGCTAAAAGCATGCTAAAATGCCCAAGATTATAGAATTAAACAAATAAATAAAAACAAGGATAATTGTGTGCTATTGTTGAGTAAATAACAGTGTGTTATTTAGAAAAGAATAACAAATTAGAAGGAAGAGATTTTAAAAAATACAGATTTCAGTATTTTGAATCTCTAAACCCCATTTATTTTCCTCAAAGACGACAAAAAAAGTCCGACATTATACGATTTAAAATAAAAACAAATAAATAAAAGATAAAACACTGGCATGTAATACGTTACAATAAATAGAATGGTTTTGAATAATAGATGACAGTAAAATCTACTTCACTTTACAGCCCCGCCCACTTTTGGGGAAACCAACGACACAGCAGCTTTTTGTCATGTTAAAACTATTATGTTCTGCCTCGCTCATGAGAGTAACAGCTGGCGAAATTACAGCCTCGCCTACTGATTTTAATTTAACCATATATCGAGCCCGATTGTCGATTTCAAAGGTGTGCTCTAAAATGATATTTATAAATGACTATTATCATTATTATAAGCAAGACAATAAATGGCAAAGATATGTAGAAAATAAACGTGTTTCAGTTACGTTCATAAGGAACGTAACCTGGGAGAAAACATGTTTCTAGAAGATATGTAGAACATACACGTATTTGAGATACGTTCATAACAAACGTAACGTGGGAGAAAATACGTTTCTAGCTAAACGTAATTGAGAATGCAGTTTAGTTCTGTGGGAACGTAATTTTTAGGAGACAGGGTTGTCATTAGAACTACCCTTTTGTTGGGATACTGACGACCCTTCCTATTAATGAGCTCATTTGCTAAGAAGTTGGTCCATTTCCTTTTGTCTAGGTGCCAGTTTAATGGTCCTTTCCAGAGGGACAACACTTCTCTGCCACCACAATCACCTCTCTCTCTGAGGTCACCATAGAGATGTGGTTTCGTCTCTAATTCACTTCTCCCTCCGTCTCCGTCCCTTCATCTACTATGACCTCAAATCCCAGGCGGCTTTTTATGTGCTTTTCTGCCTCTGTGTCTTGTCTGTCCTTCTTCCGTCCGGCCCTTTCTCTGCCACCCCTGACCCCGTCTTTTGAAAAGTCGTTTGAAGTTCCGACTTTCTACTTGCCTTGTCTTGTCAGAAAAGAAGGACTCGGTGTAATTTCCTCTTAATCTCTTCATCCCCTCTTCTCCGGGAGAGAGCTCCGTTACTTTACAGAGGAAGGGAAAGAGAGTGGAGGACAGACAGAAAAAGACATGGCGAGCGACAGGAAGCTGGCCTGTGACTGCCCCCAATCAGGCTTCCCTTCCCACTCTGTCTTTATCTCCCTTTTCCCATCACTTGTTCTTTGGCTTCCGTCTTTCTGTCTTTATCTTGTTCCCTCCACTCTGTAACTTTACTTATTTAAAGTGAAGAGAAAATGCACCCGAGATAGATGAGAAACACAAATGAAATGAAACAAAATAACTCGCTGTGGTTCAGAAACAACGAGAGTCTGTCTAAGAAAATGTAATAGTAACCCAATCAGAGTGTTCAAATATAAAAGTAACCTGATTACTTTCCATTACCTGTTTATGTACAGTAAGACAACAGAACAATTTGACCTTAGTAAAGAAGAAATCAATATATTTATAAACACAAATGTGTCTTCTGCTCAGAGATTTAATGTATAGGAAAACTAATGAGCACATACTACGGTTTAAAGAAGGAGAAATAAAATCTGATCTGACATAACATGCACTGATTTAGTTTAACACACAGTTAGGATCACACACACTATTTTCTGAACATATAGGTTCACCTGCTGAATTAAAAACAGAACTAATGAACCAAAGAAAGTGAAAACCATGAAGCAGATTCAGGCAGTGGGCGTATTTATTCACACTTAAAGTATTAGCTATACAGCTTAGCAACAGTACAGCTTACAGAGAAGAATACAATCTGATCCTTTTACAACAAACACAATATTATAATATTTAGTTTTTTAACTAACATTGTAATCCTGCATAATCCCCAATATTTATAAATGTACTAGCAATCTGATTATATATGTTCATGTTGATGTAAGGGAATCTCATCCCAATTATCCCTACATGTAAATCCATTGCTAACCGACCCTTCAGGAATGCTCGAAAAAAGAAGACTGCCGTTATGAAAAGAAACAGCTTGACGTTAATAAACTACCTGTCGAAATTAATTTTGTTCTTAACGTCAGATCAGAGCCACCATGTCTGATGTGGAGGAAAGAAGCCGTGAGGAAGGAGGGTGGAGAGAGGACAGAGGAGAGAGGAGAGAGGAGAGAGGAGAGAGGAGAGAGGAGAGGATGCAATGGACATCCGCTGAAGAGTCTGGCCTTTCAGTAATTGTGCCTGCCGCGGAGCAGAGGTCAGCAGAGGTCAGAGGTAAATGCCATACCTGGATATGTCCTGCTATAATGAGTGGGAGAGGGTATGACACATCCTTGTACACACACCCCTGCACACACACATCAACATTATTACCATGCAAATGAACTAAAATACAATCACACTAACATGTTTCCACACGAGCAGGAGTTGGGTGGGTTACAATGTTCTTCATCACAGTTGCCTTATCATGACTGTTATCATTCATTTCCTCAGACATGGTAATATATTCAGATTTCTGTCAGAGATAGTTTTTGAGGTGAAAGTTGTAATAAGTTGGCGGTGTTGACTTTTCTCAATATGAGAGACACTGGACTATTTTTAGAGACACGCCTCAGCTAGGTTTGCCACAGTGGAGTTATTGGAGTCTTTACACAATGCTAATAAATATGCATATTGGGAAGTTGATTTCATTTTCATAGCAGCATACAGAGCCACTATTAGAGCGACTATTTCTGGCAAATTGTATAAACAGTAAACCCCAGCTTTTTTTACATGCATATGAAAATATCTTCTCCTCAGCTCATAATATTTGTGTTTTTTGTCTTCCAAGATTATGATCCCAAATAAAAAATGTTGCCAGTTTCAATAGTGTACACTCCTTTATTAACGCGGACTTATAACTCCAGCTTCCAATCTTCACAAAGTGTATCATATAAGTGTTGGGTACAAGGGGAAATGTGAAATAAAATAACTAAAAAGCTAAAGAACGACAAATCAGATAACTCTTCCTCTAAAGAAAACAAAACTTCTCTCAGTTTATTTCCAGTGACCTTTTATTTAAAGGCTAACAATTTAGAAGCATCTGGGGTTGGGGCGGGAGTGGCTCAGTCTGAATGGGATTGGACTTTGGACCGAAGGGTCGTCGGTTCACGTCCCGATCGGACCAAAAAGTACGGAGTGTGGACTGGTGCTGGAGAGGGGCCAGTTCACCTCCTGGGCCACTGCCGAAGTGCCCTTGAGCAAGGCACCTAACCCCCAACTGCTCACTGGCACCGGCTAGACTGGCTGCCTCCGCTCTGACCTCTCAACTGCATGTGCATGTGTGCATATAACTGCGTGTGTATTTGCGTGTGTATGTTCTAAAAAGTGTGTACTGTATGACCTGTAAAAAACGCATAGTGTACGACAGAGTGGAAACTGAATTTCCCCCTCGCGGGATTAATACAGGTCCATCTTCTTCTTCTTGTGATCCATTACGTTTCCTGGTTGAGATAAGGTGAGTTGACATGTCCCGCCAATTAGCTTATCACGTACAATTGGTTGGATCGTTAGCCAATGGAAGCGCTAGTGATGTCACTGCGTTCCGGAAGTAAAGGAGTCCGATGGAGGTGTTTTCAGGCGGCGGGGGGGGGGGGAGAACTTTTTGATGTTAGCCATCGCAGACCATTTATATGCACAAAAACCTATATAACACAATACAGGAAAGGGGAAACCCCTAAAGGGCCTGTTTAAGCACACATTGCTGCATTTAACCAATTAAAACTACATGTATGTCCAGCCATGCAGTGCAGACTTCACAGTGTTTCCTACAGCTGCTTACCGGTTACTTCTTGAAAGTATGAAACTCTCGTTCTCGACGCCTGCTGATCACCTGGGAACATGCCAACTTGACCCCGAAGTTTGAAGGGTAGGGTCATCCCAGAAAAGAAAGCTGTTTCAGATGTGTCCTGACAGCTTTGCATACATGTGTGTCTCAGCAATATATCCGTGTTTGCTTGTTCCCTTTTTCCGTATGCATTGAAAAAGCAACAATCATGTACCAGCTTGTGTGTTCACCTGTGTGTTTCGCTTCACCTCACCTGAGTGTGTGTCTGCGTGTGGTCCCCACCCCCCACCGGTTCAGCAGATGCCACCACAGCCTGATCCAATATATCTTCTCTCCTGCTCTCCCTTTTCATTATGTACCTTTCCAGGTCAGGGCTCAAATCATAAATCCCTTCCTATTCATTACCCCATAGTTGGGCCATACTGTATACTGTATTTAGTGTGATGAGTTAGTTTTTCGTGAAATATATGGGAGAACATTAATCTCACTGAAAGATAATTCACTGTCTTGGGCGTTAGTCGTTGCATATAGTGTGATACTAGTGGAATGGTACAGCTGTGTGAGATTGCAGTACATCTGGATTTCTTTCCCATTTTAGAGATTTTTCCCAAAAAGCAGTTTGTAAAGGTAGTAGTTTTTCAGTAGAAACCTGTTCCATCGGTCCCATCGGCCTCACACATGCATACTAAAACAAGAAGAGGAATTAAACGAAACTAAATTATTTCTTGGTTCACTTTAAAATAATTCTCAACTTTCAGTAATTTGCATTCACAAGGATTTTCTGCTACAGGGTTGCTGGCGGCAAGAATAAGCAGTGTCCTGAATTATCGATGAGAAATGCATCAAAGAATCGACTGAACATACATTGAACTTCAGGCTTCGAGAGAAACAGGATTGTGTATTCATATTGTATATGTGTGTTTTAAGTGTACTCCCTTACGCAGCGTCCACACGGCGGCGTGCGTTGAAGCTTGCCGGTGAGCTTGTCTGAAACTCGACCAACAACCAATCACATGAATCTCCCGCCCGGACACACAAGCACGCGGTGTGATTGGCTATAGCTTGTACTGGCATATGATTTGATTGGCTGACGCTTCCGTTGAAGCTTCAAAAGTTGTACATTGCTCAACTTTTGAAGCGAAGCAACGTGAAGCAACGCTCCCACAATGCAGTTCGGCAACGCGTGACGTCACGCCATTCAAAGTGAATGGGCAGAAGCGGTGAAGCTTCAACGCACGCCGCCGTGTCGACGGGCCGTTAGTGTTACATTAGAAAAGTCTGATTACTTTTCAACTTCTAATAATTGTGGATTACTAGCAGGATTTCATTGCTACTTCTATAAGAGCATAGTGTTGTTGTGAAAATATCAGATTGTATTTCTTCTTTGTAAGCTGTACTGTTCTGTAGACAGATTTAAAGCCTGAATCTGCTTTATTGTTTTCACTTTATTTGGTTCATTTGTTCTTTTATTTTATTTTATAGGTGAACCTTTATGTTCATAACATTGTTTAACTGTATCTATACTAAAACTGGGACGTTTCTGTTGCTCATATACTGCTGTTAGAATTATAATTCGACATGCCCCTTGTGCAGAAGCCATGCATTGCTGTTCCTCACAGTACATACAGCAAACTAAACACAACCAGACTTACACAGCAGGGGTTGGGGATACATCTGCACACAATCTCTATATACTGTAAACATGAAAAAACAAGATATTAATAACCTTGCTTTGTATACTGTGCTGGATTTATACATGTCCTGGTTGTTTTTGCTGCATCACTACAGAGTTATTCAGTACCCACTCGTACTGTATATGAAATACCTTCTATATGTAAAGGCAGGAGAAATACCATGACCTTTCAGTAGCCTGTGTTTTACGTTTTTGAATGGGGCTGGCTGTGTACCTGCCAAGGTGTTTCAACCTGTACATTGAGAGTGGTTTCTCTCTGTCTACCTATATACAATATGTTTTTAGAGCATGACATTTCAGCAGCATGTATTTCAGGGGCTTGTATATGTGTGTGTGTGTGTGTGTGTGTGTGTGTGTGTGTGTGTGTGTGTAGTCTTCTGAACTTATCAAGGTGTTTCTACCTGCAATGCTTTTCTGTGTCTATCTTTCTCGATGTGTGTGTGCATGTTTGATTTCCAGCTCGGTGTCATTCAGGGTGATAGGATTTAAGTAGTGATTCCAGGATGAACTACCGAACGAAGCAGCCTGTCCTCCTACAAAAAACGACCATATAGGCCGATTGTTCATGCCCGTATTACGACCCAGAGACACATTTTAAAGTGTATGTTGTTTGCATTCAACGGGAGCACTAGAGGGCGAACACTTTAAAACGTAATTATAGGTCGTATTAAGCGCTTGAACAAACAACACATTTGGTCGTAATAAGGGCTTGAACAATCGGCCCATTTGGTCGTATGAGTCGGAGGACTTGTTGGAATGAAGCAAGTGAACCACCTCAGTTCATAAAGCACACTTAAACACACAGTCTCACTGCGTCATGACTGACTCTGGTTAGCACGGCGATTATTGTCCCTCCATAATAATTCACTGTTGTAATAATGGGGTAGCAGCAACTGCTCTATGACCCACAGAGAATGAGACTGTGTTTGTATTAGACCCAAATAGCTGCTGTGAAATGGAGGTCAACTTGTATGGGGGCAAGGAGTCTGGCACAAAATGGCCACCGTTAAAATGAGGATGTGTGAGCCATTGGTTTCTCACACATGGGGAAATGTTTTTTTTTTTTTTAGTCCTATAAATGTTTTGGTGCAACACAGAAATAATATTCATGAAATCAAAAACAGCCAGAAGAAAAATGTATATATTTTGGGTAAAAAGATTTAAATGTATCCACCATTTAATTTAATTTGATTAGGCAGGACTAGGCATTTACAGATGGAGCCATTTGGTGTAGCGCCAGTCAGCCGAATGCCTAGCTTGCATCCATGTCGGTGGAAGCTACTGAGATAATGAAATAACATACTTGCAATTGGGTCAATTCGGGTCGTAACCCATGGTTTCTCCCTCCACGTTGAAGACCGACTGACAGCCTTAAGCCTCCTAAATCCCGAAAAGGTACACCATAAGACTTGCCTTGGGTCTGTGTTGTTGGAAGCCACGGCGGTGATGAGGAACATACTGAGAAGGCAAATTGACACATCCATGATTTAGAAAGCCTCAACACATGGGTGCTTGCACATTTCCTTGCCATGCAGTCTTGCTTCGCAGTGCAGCAGACAGTGAGCCAGGTTCTTTCTTGGCAGAACAACCCTATATATTTTTGCTTGAGCTCTCTTTGTCGGCATTTCCACTGCCTCCAAAACCAGTGACTTGGCACAGGTGAAATGCGGAACCACGTCAATGAATTCTGAATTAGTCAATTTGAAGTTTGGAAACTCAGAAAGGCTAACACAAAGGTCTCACTAAGGCACACATCAATACATCTTTAAGGAAACGAGCGTTGCCAAGACTGCATCTGGGGAGGGTTGAAAGAGGTACTTTCATGCATAACTCATCAAACCAGCACCACTGTTCTCTTATCATTACCCGGCAACCTAATGTTATGTGATGTCATTCATAATGCAAAAAGAGCAAAGAGAAGACAGCGGGCTCACATGTATCAATATGCATGCATTTCAGAGCCGTGAAAGATGCTGAGATACTGCCGGACAACACTTTCATCAAAATATGCGCTCCAATATTTGTTAGGACTCTGCAGTATCTCATATCAACAGATGGATGTAATATTGTTGAATATGTTTTAGCTCCTGTTGAATTGCCAAATGATGTATGTTTTATAGGATGTATTGGTTAAACATGTTTGTATCACACACAATATATCATGCATGAATCTCCATGTGTGTTTGCAGCAGTTCCCCTGTTGTTTTGTAATTAAAGCTAAAGTCAAGTCTACTTTCCCTTACTTTGCAGTTCTGGAGGTTAATTGCGGGAGCCACGCAGCCCCTGGCAAGCTCTCTTCCATTTTAGTACTTCCCTGTGTAAACTACAGAGAGATTGTTGGTGAATACAAGTCAATGAGAGGATGTGAAGATGCAGTAATAACACCCTTATTCTCCTGGTACATGAAGAAAACAGGGCAAGGCCAGGATGCTAGTTAGTCCCCATGCATATTTTAGTGAGGGTAAACCAGATGCTTATGGGGAAAAAATAATCCTAGGTTTAGAGATGTCTGTGACGCATTCCAGTTTCATATTGGTAATATTGTCCTATTTGCGCCTGGTGTCATCCTGTTCCTGCGGTTCTTGCAGTGGTCCCAAACTACTTGGATATAGTATTTACTGAATATTACTCAATATAAGATATATATAATCTACTTGTTGTGGCATCAATTAGGGAATGCCTTCTTCAGCTGGATAAAAAATAAAGGCTTCCATACTTCCATAGTCAAAGAATAATAATTAGAGGGTTTTTAAAAAAAAATTGTACGGGACACATAACCACACCAACATACCTATTGATTTCTTACAGAAGGAAATATAGGACACCAGGATCACAACAAACTTGAGAGGATGTTGGTGTGTGTGTGTATGTGTGTATATGTGTGTGTGTGTGTGTGTGTGTGTGTGTGTGTGTTCTCAGTGCCTGTGGGCAGTCGTAGCTGTGGAACTGACAGACAGCCGCTAACCTTCTTGCCACGCAACCCTGTGATTGACGTCTCCATGGAGAGAAAGTAGGCGGCAGGAGCACCAGATAGTACTGTGGAGGTCAGGGATGTGCGGAGTGTGCAATAACTTCAATTCATGTGTGTGTGTGTGTGTGTGTGTGTGTGTGTGTGTGTGTGTGTGTGTGTGTGTGTGTGTGTGTGCATTTAGCGCATCGATAGCACTTGCTAGGAAATACAGAGAGTGAGGAATGGGCAACATGGTTAATAGATAGACAGATAGAATAGATAAACATACTAGAGACGACACCATAATTTAATTTAATTTGCTGAGCAGCTGCCTGAGTTTTAAGGCCTTAGATGAACCGTGTCGCATCAACATTTTCATTCCTGATTGTCTGAATGTGAGCATCCCACAAACTGTCTTTCATTCACAGAACCACAGATTTCATGCGGTAATTGTTGAGCTCTGATGATAAACACTGTTGACACAAACCTCTCTAGGTATTACATCGCTGCCCCTCGGATGCCATCCCACTATGGTTTGGATTTTGATTGGAGACGGAAATGAAAGTGAATGGCTTGTTGAGGGAGAGAGAGAAGAAGAAAGGCCTCGGTGGACAACAGGCTGAACATTGAGCGTTGCGGTAATTATCCTTTAACGCTTTTAACTGTCTTTTCTAATTGGACTTTCATATGAGCCCACCTTGCTCTTCTCCCATGGACTCTGGTTAGCACCAGTCAAACGTGTCATTAATCATTAGTGTGTGTGTGTGTGTGTGTGTGTGTGTGTGTGTGTGTGTGTGTGTGTGTGTGTGTGTGTGTGTGTGTGTGTGTGAGTGAGGGGGTGGATGGAGATGTGTACATCGTCTGGTGGTTTGTGCAACGCTCTTCGCTGTCAGCTCATTTGTCTTTATCATCCACAATCAAAATGGCCCCACAAGGAGAGAGCCATTACCATCTAGTTATTGTCAACAGCACTTTAACAACCTGACACACACACACACACACACACACACACACACACACACACACACACACACACACACACACACACACACACACACACACACACACACACACACACACACACACACACACACACACACACACACACACACACACACACACACACACACACACACACACACACACACACTTAAGCTAAGACACAGGTGACCACACCACGCTTAAACGCTGCCTTTCAAACACACTCATGCACTCAAAGAAGTACACACAGCGAGATGGAGGCAAACATAAAGGCAGTCTTGACTTCAATCACCTAAAAACCTCATTATTTACAAAAACGTGTGCAGAATGTATCGCTCCCTACGTCTAATTTATTTTTAGCAGAAGACAGGCAGGCAGCATGATAAAGCCGAGTCATAATTTACCAGGACTAATGGCCACCTGCCTGTGCCACTGGCTGTTATCTGACACAAGATATGTGCCCAGAAAACATTACGTTTTGACTGAGTCTTCATGTGGAGACAGAACGTAACATTCTTCTCACGTTGCTGGGGTTCATATGATGTGCATGGAGTCGTAACCGAGGGCGCTCAACAAGCTGGATTGTGTTGTAGTTTTCGTATGTGTATACTATGTATATAGAATTTTGTTTATCTGTGTGAGTATTTAATTTACAGTTTTTCTCAATCGCTAAACCCACAATTTAGAATCAAAATTCCTTTCATCAAACCAACAGCACAGCCATCGAAACAGAAAACCATTTCTCTACAACAGTATACCATGTATCATTGATATCACACAACATGCAGATGCTAAGCAGTGTTTTGCAAAACGGATCACACAATTCTCTGACTGAAGTTACAATTCTCTACACAAACATCAAAAATCTTTTGTGTAACTCATGTCTACAAAACAAAATAATCTTCTCACAGTGGATAACACTTACTCCTCATAAACGTAGACCATAGCTACACTAATTGACACTTGATGTGCAAAATATTAACACTTGTTATCAGTCAATCACCCCATTGAAAAAGGTAACCGCATGGAATGTACTGTATACCTTACAGTAATGATGTTACTGTTAGCTGATATCAATGACTTTCCTATAGTAATTGTATTTAGTGAGAATCCTATAAAAGACCTCCCTCACTTCAGTAAGATGTTTGTGTGAACAAAATGGCTGATCGAGTAGGTAGAGGAGCTCTGAGAGGAAGAAGGAACCCTGTTGTTCAGCAAGGAAGAGGGAGGGCTGATGTTCAGAGAGGAAGAGGGAACCCTGTTGTTCATAGAGGAAGAGGGAACCCTGATGTTCACAGAGGAAGAGGGAACCCTGTTGTTCACAGAGGAAGAGGGAACCCTGTTGTTCATAGAGGAAGAGGGAACCCTGATGTTCACAGAGGAAGAGGGAACCCTGATGTTCAGAGAGGAAGAGGGAACCCTGATGTTCAGCGAGGAAGATGGAACCCTGTTGTTCAGAGAGGAAGATGGAACCCTGATGTTCACAGAGGAAGAGGGAGGGCTGTACGTATGCGTGGTGGAAGAGTTGAAAGGGGACCAATGCGAACAGTAGTTTCGGACAACACCCGTGCAACTATTGTGGACCACGTCATAAACCATGGCATGTCCCTCGGTGAGGCTGGCCAAAGGGTTCAGCCCAATATACGGAGATCAACAGTGGCATCCATTATTAGGATCTTCAGGCACGAAAATAGGTAAGCTACTGTAACCCTTTTTTACAGCACTTCATGCATTTCTATTTTTATATAGGTTTCGATCACTGTTTTTATATTACAGTACATAACATTCTCAAATATTTATTGATAGAACTGAAAGAGCACCCCGCTCTGGTGGCAGAGGAAAGGCCTTTACTCCAGAACAAGAGTCTGCCATTGTTGATATGGTTGTGGCCAACAATGAAATCCGCTTAAGGGAGATTCAGGCCAGAATAATTGCAGACCAGGATGTCTTCAGTAACATTGCATCTATCAGTGTTGCAACCATTGACCGGGTGTTAAAGAGGCACCACCTCAGAATGAAACAAATCTATAAGGTTCTTTTTGAACGCAACTCTGACCGTGTGAAGGAGTTAAGGCACAGGTAAGGACCTCAATCGCAGTGATGGCTTGCCTATATTTTTAGTATGTCGGACCGCTGACAGTAATGTAAAACGGTCCTCTGTTTGTTTCAGTTTCTTTAGCGAATGATGGAGCAGGAAGGCAATGCATTACCACATGTTTTTCTATATGTGGATGAAGCAGGCTTCAACCTCTCCAAAGTGAGGAGACGTGGCAGGAACCTTATTGGGCAAAGAGCAACAGTCTTTGTTCCAGGCCAAAGGGGAGGACACATAACATTGTGTGCGGCTATCTCGACACAAGGCGTCCTTGCTCACATCCCTCTAATGCGAGCATATAACACGCAACGTGTCCTTGCTTTCCTGGATGTCCTGTATGACCGACTTGTGCCACCAGAAGAGAGGGATCAAGTGAGGTCGGTTCACATGGTCATATGGGACAATGTGGCATTCCACCACTCTCGTGACGTGAGGGCATGGTTTGAGGCTCATCCACACATGGCCATGGAGATCCTCCCTCCATACTCCCCATTTCTAAACCCCATTGAGGAGTTCTTCTCTGCCTGGAGATGGAAGGTTTGTGACCATCATCCTCATGACAGAATGCCCCTTTTGGACGCAATGAATGCTGGCTGTCGGGACATCTCTGCGGAATCCTGTCAAGGGTGGTGTCGACACGCAAGGAGATATTTCCCACGCTGCCTTGCAAGGGAAGACATACGCTGTGACGTAGATGAGGCTATGTGGCCAGACAGAGGCCAAAGACCAGATCAGTACAGCTATAGATCTCATTCTCTGCTTTACTGCTGATTTACATCATTTACCCGTGTTATTTTTTTTCCAGTGTATTGCTATTCATCTTTTGTTTCTGTTACGGTGCTCTTCTGAAAATGAGACAATAAAAACAATGACATAGTTACAGTAACATACTGTTTTTCCTATATGTAAGTTTGTTTCTCCCAACTTGTCAGTTTTCCGTTCAGTTTCCAATATCGATAGCTTGAGGTTTGTGTCTTGATGATTGTAGTCAGTATTTAGTGCGCCACTTAGTAATGACTGTTCAAATAGTCTTCTAATGAGCTGACAAATGTTTGTTTTTGGAGAAGGTATCTGGTTTTGGAAGGGGTATTTTTAGTTTTGAGTGCCTTAGAGCACTTTGCAAGAAATGTATATTGTTATGGTAGAATGTGTTATTATGGTGACCGGAGTTTCAGTTATGAAAACACATGTGTCTCATTAGAGGACAATTTGTTCTGTTTCGATCGACTTATTCTTTTTTGTGACCAGTATTTTCAGTTTTGGTCATGTAAGTGCATTTTGCAAAAGATATTCAGAGTTATGGCGAGTGTGTTTCTGTTTCGATGGCTGTGCTGTTGGTTTGATGAAAGGAATTTTGATTCTAAATAGTGGGTTTAGCGATTGAGAAAAACTGTATTTTATCCTGCAGCAGGATGACTAACAAGAGGGCTAGTTCTGTATAAGTGATGCTTTCTTTAGGGAGGCTGTGGCTCAGTGGTGGCTCAGTAGTGTTTTGGACTTCAAATCATGGTAGCAAGTTCGAGTCCCACTGCAGTCAGCATGTCGTTGTTTCCCTGGGCGAGACACTTCTCCCCCAATTGCTCCTGTGGGGATTGTCCACAGTACTCAATGTATGCAAGTCGCTTTGGATAAAAGTGTCTAACACATGACATGTAATGTTCTGTCCTCCCACTTCTACTAATTTGTTTTGTTTGTTTTTTAGATGTATAAACTAAATCATTTAAATTGTTGAAATAGTAGAATAAATAAAAAAATAGACGGTAGAAGACTTGTCAGTAGTCAATGTGATCGCAACTATTTTCTTGTTGACTACGGTATTGAAGCCTCGCGTTTGGAGGTTTGTTGTCTTTGCCCACATGCTACACCCACATGCTGAATGAAGACATTTTTAGGTTAACAAAATATTACAATTCATTTTCATGACCTGAAAAACAAACTGTTAAAGGGTTTATAAGGACAGAGGATGTTTTTTCTCATACTGATATTCTGAACAATCTGTGCTATTGTATTAGCTGTTTATGTACAGCACTTTGGCTCCACCAAAAATCGTTTATAAATGTGCTATATAAATAAAACTTGATTTGATTTTGATTTGATTTATCGTTGTCAGGAAAGGAGAGCACCCAGACAATAACCAATGTCTTAGCAGCCTGTCAATCACAAGGTAGCCACAAGCCCCTCATTTAATTGCATGTCCAAGAGCCAACTTTTAGTCTATTGCTTAACTTTTTAATTTCACATGAAATGAAAAGTATGATTAGAGATGATCTTCTTTAGTAGAAAGCACCTGTGTGAGATGGTTACAACATAGTATGCACACTGCAGAGGAAATGTGCAAGATGATTTGAACATTTTGATCCTTTTGATGACTTCCATTCTGGAAGGCATTAAGACTAGAGAGGGTTTGTTTTATCATTGCTTAAGCACTCTACCTATTAAACCTTCAACCTTTTCTAACTACGGTACATCCACCTCTTTAACACCCACAGTCTTTATCTACCCCTGGACTCATATGCTTCTCGAAAATCCGGATTTCTGATATACTCCAAATGCCTGGTGAGGAAATACGATGACCTGAACTTTCAAGCTTTTAATCAAAAGTTCACACTAAGTCTGTTCCATCACACTTTACATAACGCAGATAGTTAGGGACACACATTCACTTCCTGTTAGGGAAGTTTTAAGAGTGACGTTATGGCCTACAAGTCATTAACTTAAAGGATAATAATAAAGCAAAATGACAGAATGAAACCACTGAAATATATAAACATTACTATAGTGCTTAATAAGGTAAAACCGCTGGGATTAATGGGAAACTGGAATTTTAATCAATCAATCAATCTAGCTATCAATAAAATACATTATTAGGTAATTAACTAACTTGCCTTTAAATGAACAGTCCCTGCAAACCACAGACGTTTAGTGGGACCAAGAAAGGTGCTTTAGTCTCCGTTCCATTCACTCTCTTTTAAACATAACTTTTCACTTCCCCAGTCCCAGGATCCAAAATGGCAAAGTCAGGTGGAGAAAGTAATTTCATTTTATTGTGGGTTACCAAGATTATCAAGAGGTAAAGTAATTAAGCAAGACATGGGACAAAATTGTTCTCAAATAATTTATGAGTCTGCCCCAATTTACTTTCACTGTCAAGTTTAGTCCAACATCCAATGACCCAGGAGCCTTCGTTTGTACGTGTGTGTGTGTGTGTGTGTGTGTGTGTGTGTGTGTGTGTGTAAAATGTAGCGACTGCAAATCAAATCAATTTGTCCTCTTGCTAAGTACTTCAAAACATCCCCCATGTCCCCTGTCACCCGAAGTGTGCGTCTATCTTAGATTGTGTATGATATAAATAATTGAACAGGTAATTACAGAATGTAATGTGGTGACTCACAAACGTGCACTTCTGTCCTCAGACTCAGGACATCTCTGAATTAGAATTTAAAGCCAGACACAAAGTTATCTTTCTTGCCTACAGATCTCCTCTCTGACGTGAGCTGGATATGTGTTAACACATCCATATGTCACACTGAGTCATTGATAATGACAACTTGTATACCTACTTTATCTGTGCATATAACAGCAAGACATTTGTGATCTGTTCTGTCGAAATCAGTTATGTCAACCACGAAATACATAGAGTTGTACACACTTTTGTAAAGAGGAGATTCTAAGCTTTCCAATGATATCCTTATTGTTCCCCAAATTCAACAACACATGTCAAATATCGTAGTGACTGTTACCAAGAGAAGATTCTGAGAAAAAGGCCTTAAAAATGCGTTGACACGTTTATAGCTAAAGCTTTTTTATTGAGGGGGCCTCCATGGGTTTTATTTTGGGGGCATACTACCCAATGACTCACGCCCTGAGGACCACCATACTTAGCTATAGTTCTGTACACTTCGTTTTTCTCAAACAAAGCTTGTCAGCAGGCCCTCTCACACTGTTCAACAGTCAACAGATGGATGACGGAGATTCCATCAGCGGTAACGATTAGGCTTAACTCGTTTTAAGCTAGTCCGTATCGAGGACTCGTTTTTTTTTAAAACTTGAATTATGGAAAATTGGGCGTAAGAAAGTTGGTGGAGTGTGTGTGTGTGTGTGGTGTGTGTGTGTGTGTGTGTGTGTGTGTGTGTGTGTGTGTGTGTGTGTGTGTGAGAGGAACAACCCACATCGCCTCTACCGTTGAGTTGCTCATTTGATCGTCATCAAACCTTTACACGCTTCAGCGACGTATTTATTATTTGGTGATATCATTTTAAAATTCTGAAAGCTTTGCGTTTACTTGAAATCAGATGGACTGCCCCTCTCCCGAACATTGCAGTGTTTTAAATATTCCAGGTGGGGGGGGAGCGGTGCTGATCAGAGTTGGAGAAGATGGTGATCGCCTTTCGTCATCAACTAGTTTTCACAAGCTTCAAAAAGGCATGTATTGTATTAGTAATGTTCTGAATGCCAGGAATGTTTTGCCAACATTAGCAAAACACACATTTTAGACATAAATCCATGTTTATCTCGGAATGCGCCGATGCAACATGTGATCTGATTTTAAAGAGCGGTCACAAATATTTACTTGAGTATGCACAGATAAACCAACCGACAACAACAAAAGCAAATGTACACAAAGCCTGCTCTTTCTCTTTTAGTCTGCTGCACAGGAGAACTTTGCCAATCATTATTGGTACATTGGCATCAGAACTTGGCTGATCGACAGAATAGAGGAAGTGAAGTGTAAGAGGCGGAGGAGGCCAGGACACAGAGGTGTGAAGGATGACTCAGACTCGCTATGAGACATTTGTGTTTGTAAGTCATGTAAGGTGAATGTATTCTGGCGTAACCGTATATATAATATATATATAATAATATATAAATATTGTATGTGTGTGCCAGGACTGACGTTTTTCGATTCAGATTACTTTATTGTCCGTTGAATTGGCATGAAATGAAAATGTCACTGGCAAATAAAACAACTGTCACCATACCCAGCACAACATGCACAACAATGCTTCCTGCACAAACATTTTTTTTTTTATTTGTTTTTTCGAGAGTTCCTTTATTGGAGATGCAAAGTTGAGAGAGAGGGGGTGCCATTGCCTGAAATGTTTGGCGGGGGCTCGGGAGTCGAACACAACTTACTAGGCAGAGGACACTGCACACGAGCCGCCAGCTCTAAACACTGATCCAAACCGGCAGCCTATGATCTTTCCTCTTAAGGTCTAAAAGTGAGATAGGTCTAAAGCTGCATTCACATGATACTTGATACTCTAGACGGGGTGAGTGTTTGCTTCGAGGCAGTGCAATCGTCTTTCAATGGGAGGGTTGTGGAGTCAACATGTGGATGTGTACTCGGGCGAGATACTCAACGCCTAGTTGCTCCGATGACATGGCCAATTGTGTTTGAATGTTAGCTACCTTGAGCAAGCGGCACATTGCTCTGTATGAATGGGATGTCAATGAGTAAATGTTGACTTGTATATAAAGTGCTTTGAGGGGTCATACAGACTGGATAAAGGGCTACCATTTATTTACCACTTACTCTTGTCTGATTGGGTGCGCCCCCAGACAGACTTTTTGGTACCTCAGCGAGCCCTCCCTCAGGCCATAGAGCCCACCCCCTAGTAACCCTTCACTAAACCCCCTCCTTATACGCACAAGATATCTTGTCGATTATTGGGCTCGTGCCATATGTAGCCTTTTTAAATGAAGTTATCTACCCACTTTGGGCTGCATTCCCAAACAACCGAAACTCCTGGCCCTCACACCGTCCACAGGCTGAGCCTCGATCAGAAGGTACTCGTTTTAATATATCTTTTTTGTATTCACTAATTATAAAATAACTACACATTTAAATCAGGTGATGGTGTTGGTTGCAGAATGTCCTCAGAAGCATCGGTTGTGTTGTTTGTCTGCCTCCTGTGCTTGCTGGCACAAAGTGTGCATGAAGATGAATATGGAATGATGCATAATAATGCAATCAAAGGCTGTCAATCTTCCCGCTGCTAGGTGAACTGCTCCGTCACACTGGTTGTTAATTCAGACTCAGTGACAGCCTTTTAAAGTCTATTTGCCTTTGTTTTGGCTGCATGCTAATGATGGTGCGAATATGAATTGGAGGTTTAGGTCACCCCGTCTCATTGTCGACAAGCAGACGACAGGCCTGCCTCCCCTCAGACTGAAGCGGGGAGATGGCGAGACACAGAAGCACACACGCTCAGGCAGGCAATCTAGCAAGACTATAAACACCATCGATACATGCAGCTCACCACACACACACACACACCACACACCACACACACACACACACACACACACACACACACACACACACACACACACACACACACACCACACACAACACACACACACACACACACACACACACACACACACACACACACACACACCACACTAAATGAGGCTTGTGCTATTGGACACCTGTTCATTGTTTCTCTCAGTAGGGAAGTTAGCTTTCTGCCACTTGCCATCTTGTTACACCCACGTGTGTACTTTGCATGTGTATTTGTGTGTATGTGTGTCTATACTTATGTGATTATGTATGCTTGCCTCTGCTAGTGTGTACGCATTGCAGAGAATGTATCACAGCATGTTGTTGTTCTACATGCTTAATACTGCTGTTGAAAGATTGCATAAGCTATGTATGCATGACACACATGACACAGTCTAAATTCATTGCCTTTCAAGACATTTTAATCAACCTTGCCAAATGTAAAAACCATGTTTTGGCATATTTTGTTTTTGGTCATGCCTATTTGAGGTAAATTACACACTGTAACCACTTGGCCTATTCCTGTGCAGTCTGCACCATGCGTCCATATTGAGAAATGATAATAAACTAAATTCTGATTACATATTTCTAAAACAAATGATTGCCGCCCATCTTTGTGTATCCACATACTGGATAAAGACAAATAGGCATAATAAAATGGCACACTCTTGCCAATATTTGCTCCATAAAGTATGCTCTGCACTAACCAATGCATCCAGTGGAGTTCACGCCCAGCGGGAGCGGCAGGGGCAGCAGAGTGCAGGAGTGGGAATGAACAGAGTGAAGGAAATGGGGCAAAATCACGGGGCCAGCCTCCATGTCCTGAAAAAAAGTCATGCAAACTTTTACCCCATCGCTTAATTTGAAGGGGGACATACGTTGGTCACTTTCCCATACTGCCTGTGCTGCAAGGCAGGCCAAGGCAAGGCAAGGCAAGGCAAGGCAAGGCAAGGCAGGCAAGGCAGCAAGGCAAGGCAAGGCAAGGCAAGGCAAGGCAAGGCAAGGCAAGGCAAGCAAAGCAAGGCAAGGCAAGGCAAGGCAAGGTTATTTATATAGCACCTTTTCAACACAAGGCAATTCAAAGTGCTTTACAAAAAACGAAAGACATTAAGAAAATGTGCCATTTAAAAATCAGTCATTAAAAAAGAAGAAAGCTAATAAAATAAACATTAAAAGAAAAAAATACAGGGTACAAGTTAAAGTGCAGTTTAAGATGTGAATAGTTCAATTAAACGATTAAAATAAAAAGTACATGGATAAAAGTTACAGTGGCAAGGTTCAATTAAAAGCAAGCGACAAAGACAAGTCTTCAGCCTGGATTCAAAGTAGTAAGAGTTTGCAGCGGACCTGCAGGTTTCTGGGAGTTTGTTTCCAGATATTTGGTAGCATAATAACTGAACGCTGCTTCTCCATGTTTAGTTCTGACTCTGGGGACAGAAAGGCTGACCAGTCCCTGAAGACCTAGGAGATCTGGATGGTTCATAATTTAGCAGGAGGTCAGCAATGTATTTTGGGCCTAAACCATTCAGAGCTTTATAAACCAGCAGCAGTATTTTGAAATCTATTCTTTGACACACAGAAAGCCAGTGTAAAGACTTCAGAACAGGAGTGATGTGATCCACTTTCTTAGTGTTAGTGAGGACTCGAGCAGCAGCGTTCTGAATCAGCTGCAGCTTCCTAATAGATGTTTTAGTGATACCTGTGAAGACACCATTGCAGTAGTCCAGTCTACTGAAGATAAAAGCATGGACAAGTTTTTCCAAATCCTGCTGTGACATTAATCTTTTAATCCTAGATATGTTCTTTAGGTGATAGTAGGCTGATTTAGAAACTGTTTTAATGTGACTGTTGAAACTCAGGTCAGAGTCCATGACTACACCTAGATTTCTGGCTCTATCTGTTGTTTTGAACATTGCAGGCTGAAGCTCAGCGCTAACTTTTATACGTTCTGCCTTGGCTCCAAAAACCATTACCTCAGTTTTATCTTTGTTTAATTGGAGAAAGTTCTGATACATCCAGTCATTGATTTGTTCAATGCACTTACTCAGTGTTTGAATTGGAGCATAGTCTCCTGGTGAAATTGTTACGTACATTTGTGTGTCATCCACATAGCTATGGTAACTTATTTTTTTGTTTTTCATTATCTGAGCCAGTGGTAGCATGTAGACGTTAAAGAGAGAGCCCCAAGATGGAGCCTTGAGGGACCCCACATGTCATATTTGTCAACTCAGATGTGTATTTACCTATAGAAACAAAGTTGTGTCTGTCCTTTAAGTAGGATTCAAACCAATTTAGAACTGTTTCCGAAAGTCCCACCCAGTTTTCCAGTCGGTCGAGTAATATGTTGTGGTCAACAGTGTCAAACGCAGCACTGAGTTCTAATAATACTAACACTGAAGTTCTGCCACTGTCTATGTTTAAGTGGATGTCATTGAAGACCTTTACAAGAGCAGTCTCAGTGCTGTGGTTTGGACGAAAGCCTGACTGGAACACATCGAAACAGTTATTTAAATGCAAGAAATTACTCAACTGTTGAAAAACAACTTTTTCAATGATTTTACCTAGAAATGGAAGGTTTGATATGGGCCTGTAATTGTTCATTACTGAAGTATCTAGATGATTATTTTTTAAGAGCGGTTTACCCTCTTTTCACCCTCTGTCTGAAACCAGAGCCCAGTCTGCTCTGATTGGTTATCTGGCCGGCTCTGTTGTGATTGGTCAACCACTTAGACATGTCCCGCCCCTTAGCCTATCACGTACAAGGTGTTGGAGCGCTGGCCAATAGATCCGTGAGTGCACAAAAAAACAATAGGAAACAATAGGAAAAAAAAGGAAAGGGACAACCCCAACAAGTATAATAGGGCCTCTTTAAAACAGTAGCTTTGTCAGTAAAAGTGAAAACAATGAAGCCATTTGTTGTTGTTTTAAAATCGAGCTGACCTTGTGACTGTGCGCTGCGCTGGGTGTAATTTGGGGATTTGACTCTGAAAACGTCTGTAAACAAGCTTGTATAAGGATTACAGGATCAGCACTGTTTATGAATTCCCAGACATCTGAACCGTAAATGACGCTCGTCTTAATCTCAGAAAAAACACGAATGTTGAGTGCACATGACGGTTAGTGCATTCACTTGTTATAAGGTGACCAAATATAGAACAGAAACACACTTCCTTCGTCCTGAAGACGCGGCAGTGAACTGAATAACAACATTATGCCTGTACAAAGACTCGTATAGATCTACGTTTCTTTTTTGTTGCTGTGATTGGATCAAGCGTAAATTGAGCTTGTGTTCATTGTCCCGTGGCAAATGTGGGATTTCCAGAGCTGGAAACAACCGTCAAGAAAAAGACAAAGAAAAACGGGAAACAAATGTAAAGAAGACAAAACGCAGGGGTACAAAAAGAGGCTTCTAGAAACAGATAAAGAGACTCGAGTTAAATCCGTGAGTTTTTTTATGAGAACTATCCCTGATCTTCTCTGCCTCATAAAATCCTCTTCTTTTCCATTTCCTCCTCTGTCCAGGCTTTAAGATACCTGTATTATACCAAGTAAAGAGGCTTTAGTTCAGGGATATTGACTTATGTTTAATTGAAGATGGTGCAATTAAAGCTTTCTTGGAAGTGGTGAGGGGAAACGATCATGGATTTTTTTTGAACAGATTTAATATATTGTGATTAAAGTTGAGAATATGGGCGAAAAAATGAAATGGATTAATCTATATCATCAAAATGTGTGTGGCGTATTTGCTTCACCTTGAAGCAGCAGCAGGCTGAACAATCAGATATTTGATCTGGGCTTAGGAGGAAGATTTAATCCCCGGAACGGTGAAAAGGTTTTCTCCCAAGTTGCATTTATGCAATTTTGCCTTCTAGTGCAATTCTATAGAAATGTATCACCGCAATTCCAACACCCGGGCCAGGATTAGTGTGTGTTGGTTTCTATTTGTGAGCATTTGTGTGTGTTGCATGTGTATGTGGGGTCTTGTAAATCAGGCAGGAGGCCTGGTTGCTGAGTAAAAGCGGCAAATACCTCGGAGCGACTGTCAACGCAGAGTGTGAGAGGGCGCTTTGGAAAAAGGTGGAAACATGAAAGTCTTTCTGTGTGTGAAACTCCTCGGGGCAGAAGGTACACACAACCAGACACGTATATGCAGAGAGGGAACGTGAAGCCGTCTACATATTAAAACCTTAATGTGTGAATACATTATATAATTTCTGAAGTGAGCAGGACATAGAGGGAATGTCATACTTTTAAAATGATATCATCGCAGAAAGTAACCAGGGTGAACAGAGAACGAACAATATTAAGGAAAGTGAGGAAAAATATTGACTTAACTTGAGTTCCACTGTAACAACTTTTAGATTGATTTTACACGAAAGGAAAGTATGACTGAGAAACATCCACAGCTCCAGGACTGCTGTGGGCAACTAAAGATGTAAGCACGGGGTAATGTACAGCGAGGTGGTCATTAATGAAGAAAGAACACAGACAGGGTGATCAATGCACATTATCCCGCCTGTCACACAGCTACCTACTAAATACACCAATGACTCAATTGACTCACAAAATTGATTTTAAAATGATCGTTTAGTTTCCACTTAGAAAATATGTGCACATATTCCCTTGATCAGAGCATCCCTAGCAGCGCTCTGATAGCAAAAAAACAGGCTTCTGAATTTCCAAATGACCAATCAGAATCAAGTATTCAAACATAGCTGTGTAATGAACTCAATTATTGCGGTGTTGGTGCTACTTTTTACTGCCACTATTCCTGCTTCACCCTTTTCATAGGTACTAAAGGTCACGCTACAACTTTGATAAGACACACTATAATGAGTTAACTTTGTTTTGTGCATGTTTGTAAGAATTGTCCGCATGGTCTATCTCGAAACAATGGAACTTTTTTTGTACTATTTTCTGTCTTTCTTTTCCCTGTTCAGTGCCTTCTCTACTTCCACTGCATTTAAACCAACGTCAGGACTTGGTGTTTGGTTAAAAGCGATGGACACAGTTCATTAGTCCTCAGGGCCATCTGTTCCCCCTGATTAAAAGGGAGTGTAAATATCTTTCTGGCCAAATATTGATATCAATTCAATGAGAGGGGCCATCTTGTCGCTTATCCAAGCCAAATGTGTGTGTGTGTATGTGTGTGTGTGTGTGTACTTTTTCAATATCTGTGCATGTCTAGCCATAAGACAGGACCCATGGGCCCTGCCAGTGCCGACTCATCTCATCTTCTCCACCTCTACTCTCCTGAGCCTGCGTTTTCATTATTCAGATGTGTGTGTGTGTGTGTGTGTGTGGTCCATGTGTGTTTTGGGCGGGTAATGTGTGCTTCCCGTCTGCCTCTGTGACTCTGTTGATGTGTTTATGCATAAAACATGTTGATGTGTGTGATTTTGCAGCTCCAAGTGACAAGGTAGCCAGACTGCTCTCAGATGAAGTCGCACCCCGCCTGAGTCGGGTAATAAGGAGCGACGGAGAAGACGAAGAGCCAAGACTAAAATCTCTGGTGGCCTCACTGCACTGGCCTCAGCTTAAGCATCTCGCCAGCCAACACATCCACGGCATAATGAGCAAGAGTCTCCCCGGGGTATTAGGATGATTCTAAACACACAGTGTAACCTATGTGTGTGTGGTGTGTGTGTGTCTGTGAATGAGGTTCGTCTCCCAAGAGCACCATGGGTAACTCTAAATGCAGCTCATCGGCATAAGAGGATTTCACTTTTTGGTTGTGTGGGGTAATGAAGCTGTGATAAACCCCAGCAGATAAGTTGCATGTTGACACACTGTGACGGTGTTTACATGCTATAATGTCAACAAATGTATTTTATTATTTAACTCAATTATTATCAACCAACTTCAAAAGAGTGTGATCTTGTGCTTTTAGCCAAAGCCAATAGATTATCACTTTGTTAACGCACGCAAAAGGGACTGTCAGAAACGTATTGATGTGCAGAGCTCTCCATTGGGCTGCATTTTGATTGGACAACAGCAACTCTCTAGTCACACACTCATTGTTTGCACTTGTCTTTGACATATAAACTCTGTATGCATGTTCTAGTTACAAAATCACACATTTAGCTAATGCCCCGGCCACACGAGGACGAAAACCGGTCCGTTTGCGTTACTGTTTTAGTGTCATATAGACCGTTCGGCCACACGAGGACGACCGAATACGGCCCTAAAGAATGCGGGAAACGAATACAGGTCCCAAGGTGGATAGAACGGCATACGCAACCGCTCTGGGGGGTCCAACGGCTCCGTGTGTACGCCTCTACTATGATCATTTTCTGATAATGATGAGGCAATAGCCCCGCCTCTACCCCACCTCTGCTGCTCACCCCCCGCGTCAAAGTAAAACTGCACACTGAATTCAGATTAGTTATCTTTCTCTCGATATAAACGCGAGTGAAGTCTAATCTGACAGGACGGAGACACCTCTCAAACTACTAGTATATATGTTTGTTTTTACTGTCGGCCGGGGTCACTCAATTACTGGATCAGCTGCTGCATGAGACAGGACACTGACGCTGTCCGAAGAGAAGGAGGAAAAAGAGAGGCTCCGTTGTATTTTATTATTATAATCTATAGAGTCGTTATTCATTTGTTTTTTAAAGCTCAATAAATAACAAAGAAGGACCTTTGACCGGCACTTTTATAATTTTGTCGGAAGATTTAAACTTTTAATACACGTTGACTGGCGGAAAAAACTCTGCCCGGTTCCCTCGGCCCCCACCGCGGAGAATAAACAGAAGGGCAACCATGACAACCCATGCTTCTTCGCTACTTTTGTGGAGGATAGTTACAGCGGCCACGTACAGGCTCCTGCATATGTACTGCAGCTTCTCCAGCGGTTGGAGCTAAACGGAGCGGTCTCGTGTGGGCAGACACTATCCGGGTAACTATTGCGTGTGGACGGAAGCTTGTTTTGCGATTGCGTTTGCGTTAACCCTATGCGTTTAGCCGTTTCGTCCTCGTGTGGCCGGGGGCATAATATGTATGCTTCTTTTACAAACTGCAACTATATTATTATTTGCATACCAGCTCTTTTGCACATCAAACATAAAGGAAAATCTTCAAGATGTCCAGATCAAACATTTTTTACATTTCATACTTTATTTAGATATTATTGCCACCCAAGGACTTTATTAAAATGTATCAAGCCATGAATCTATTTGCACTGATCAAAGCCTTAAGGCATCAAAAAAGTGTGTTGCTCATGTTAACTTTGAACTTTTTGGCTTTTCCAAACAGGCATACAAGCTCCAACACTTTTAAATCTCAGCTCCATGATTGTTTTATCACACACCAACGACAAGAGAAATCACTCTGTTAGAATAGTATCTACTCTGATAAGTGCTTGACACTACTGATGGCAATTAGATGTCAGGAGTAATTACCTTTTGAATGATGTATCACTCCCAATGTTCATACACAAATCAGATACATATGTCATGTTGTCATGCACAGATCATCCTTTGAAGCAGCCTTCTCGTCACATTTACCGACAAGACAATCTCCTCCAGCTGTCCTCTCATTCTCTTTACGATCAGAAAACTTTTTGTACAAGGGGGGACACACTTATCATCATCTCCTGAATGATTAGATCCACTCAGCTGCCCATCAAATACCTTCAGTAACCCTCAGTGAGGACAATGTTCTCTGTTCAATTCAGAAAGTGTTTGTGAATATATATCCTATTATCAACAACGCCCTGAGCATGAAATTTCTATGAGAGTCGGGAAGTGTGTGTTCGTGACCGTGCAGCACATCAGCTTATGATGTGGAATAAACCACGGGTTGCCCCCTATAGCCACCGAAGTGTAATAATGGAACAGATAGCTTTATTTCTTTTATATACTATTAACATTGATTATATAGACATGGAATGAATAAGTAAAAAAGAAGCCTGGGAATGTTTATAACAGTTCTCACACTGTTTGTAAAGTGTGAACGCAGGTACCTCATGAGTCTTGTGTGAACCAACACACTCTCACTCCCTAAGCGTCCAATAGCGACGTTTGGTCAGTGTCCGTGGCGTCCAATTGTGACGCTCCTAGGCTCCTTCAGCGTCATAAAGGGACGCAAATAGCTTTCAACTGATTGCAATGTATTCCCATCTGCGGCGGGATTTGACGCTCATGGAAGCACGGCATTCGTTTATGTCGGCTGCCCTTAAAGGTATGTGAGCGTCCATTCCCATTGGATAACGGAGAATTGTACATCCGGAAGTAAGTATTCCTCTTACTGTCGATTGATTTTACAGTGATATCTGCACTACTCATCGACTAAAAAACACCAGATTATCCTTGTTAATTACACAACATTGATTGGTTTAAATTGTGTGCAATGCTTTTGTATTTTTCCCCTTCGATTCGGAGAAACAAATATTTTTTCGGAGTAAAGGATGGCAGAAAACACTACACTACCCAGAATCCCCAGCTATCGTTTGGACTACACCATGTGCTCTGTTTGACAAACCCCGTTTTTGTTCACCATTCATTCCAATGGCTGGCGTCTATGTCACATGATCTTCACATTTCTCCCTGCAGAAAAAGAAAACATGGCCGAACTTCGTTTTATTCTCGGTGGAAAATGCCTAATTTAAAGTTAGTTTGGCCATTAAAATGCGTTTTGATGTCATTTGATGCGAGAAATATGAGTTGTTATTTCAGATTATGTGTGCAGTGGATGTACATGATCTTTAGTTTGCTAGTTATTACGAAAATTACTTCAGGAAATCGCGACGTTTTCATTGTTACCAAGGTGGTTGCTAGGGACGCTGCTATCGATATTATTTCTGTTATGTTGTGTAACTGTTAATGGTGTTATCTTTATTGCTACCCCCCTTTCCCGTCAATGTATAGTGTTGGTCCACAGCGCAAACGTATTAGTTTAACAAAATCCGCATCTAAAGATACGTTATTTTCCCCTGTGCAATTCCAATCTCACAGCACATCGTCATTAACAAATACCGGAAACAGACCGAAAACATTAAAAAAAAAAAAAAAATACTTTATTCCGAGTGTGCTTGCTTTTCTCTTTGAAAGTCATCACATAACGGCATTGTAATACACGGTTCGGCTGCATTACATATTACATATCTGCCGTAGTTCTGTATTTATAGAGCCCTGATGAGAAGACAAACATGAGGAACTGAAAACGTGACGTGGATCATAAATATATCAGCCATTAAACAACATATTACATTTCTTTTCACACAATACGTCTCCTTGCAGTATCAACACTAATTCGGCTGACTTTTATATTTGATCCAATTGGCAGATAGGCTGTATTTACACCATAAAGGTGCACAGCTGATATAAAGGGACACCTGGTGGTTAAAGCATGTTATTGAATTTCATTATTTTTATTATTAGATATTAATACGATCCCTATAAAGTATATTCATTACTCGTTATTCTCTACTAATAGTTAATTAAAGACTGTATATAATGACTATTTTGCACATCCCTTTCAAGATTTTCTAAGGTTTATTGACATATCATATAGGCCTACACAACTATGGTGTAGTTCTGCATTGAATGAAAAACTTGGGTCGCAGGTTCCTCAACAGTGCATTACAAGACATCTATCAATATGTGTGCATGCCTCCAGCAATGTTAACTATGTTGAAGCACTTATTTTAACTGATATTATACATATGTATTATACTCTTATAAGATGTATGTAGATATTTCATCTCCGGCCTTGTCAGGTATTGAACAATCAATAAATAAAGAACACAGAATTGTTGAATATAAAACACAGAATTTGTGTGATTATACTAAATGATTTACAAATAAACACCACTGCATATTTACAACTGTTACACATGCTGATGTAACGCAAATGTTCCAACTTGGGATCAATAAAGTATATCTTATTAAGTTGATCGATGGCTACTGCCATATTTGCAAAATTTGCCTCTGCACCTTGACAAGTGCATGTTTCAGGCTTATCAATTAATGTAATGTAATGTTATCACAGGGGTCACAAACATAAGTCCAGCTGTTAAATAAAGCTCTTCTGACCTTAGCTGGCATGTGTGTATATATGTTAATGCTGCTCATTATGGGCACAAGCAATTTTCACCCATTTATTAATTATATGTTTTAAATGTGAGTGTTTCCTGTCCCCTAAACCTCCAGGGATGTACACAGTTTAATACTGGCAACTTCTTATTATGGGAAATACGAAAACGTCTTTTAAAACTACAACTCCCAGTAGAGACGTGCCATAGAGAACATGTTGCGAAACAGAATAGCCAGCATGTGTAGTTCTGGGGACGGGGTGGGGGAGGGGGGACGCGGTGGACCCGTTCAAATCCAGTTTTGGACAGTCTGCTGTGGTTCCATCCCATTTCAAGTGCTGTTCGAGAATCGGTAACCCTCGGAGCACACTCTCCAATCACAGAGCTTGAGGACTATCACGGGGTTTGTCAAACAGAGCACATGGTGTAGTCCAAACGATAGCTGGGGATTCTGGGTAGTGTAGTGTCTTCTGCCATCCTTTACTCAGAACAAATATTTGTTTCACCGAATCGAAGGGAAAAAATACAAAAGCATTGCACACAATTTAAGCCAATCAATGTTGTGTAATTAACAAGGATAATCTGGTGTTTTTTAGTCGATGAGTAGTGCAGATATCACTGTAAAATCAATCGACAGTAAGGGGAATACTTACTTCCGGGTGTACAATTCTCCGTTATCCAATGGGAATGGACGCTCACATTGCCTTTAAGGGCAGCCGACACAAACGAATGCCGTGCTTCCATGAGCGTCAAATCCCTCCGCAGATGGGAATACATTGCAATCAGTTGAAAGCTATTTGCGTCCCTTTATGACGCTGAAGGAGCCTAGGAGCGTCACAACTGCACCCCACGCTCCTGGACGCTTAGGGAGTGAGAGTGTGTTGTGTGAACATATGGTGTGTTAGTGTGTGTGTGTGTGTGTGTGTGTGTGTGTGTGTGTGTGTGTGTGTGTGTGTGTGTGTGTGTGTGTGTGTGTGTGTGTGTGTGTGTGTGTGTGTGTGTTGGCTGAAACATCTTCTCCATACATTATGCAGACTGTGAGGACTCTGGGTTGCAGATCAAAGAAGGGAGGAGTAGCTCATCGAGATATATACCATCCAATATTTCTACAAATACATGGAACATACATTCATAGCTTTGGATATTCTTCTTGATTTAAAAATGATCGCATTGCTTCCGCTCAGAAAAAAATAGTCCGTTCCTCTGCGTACCAACGGCTGGAACTGCAGCGACAGCAACGTAAAATGACGGAAGCACTGATCGAGGTTTTCTGTAACTGTCCAAGTCTGTTCACATTGTCTTTTCCATTAAGCATTCTTCAAACACTGCAGAGCCCATACTGTGTTCCTGTTATACACTTTAGAGAAATGTGGGGGACTTGGTTCGAGGAAAACCACTGCATAACATTTTAAAGTGATGCAAAATGCAAATTCAGAGCAGATACCACTTTCTGAATGCCTTGCAAACACATGTGCCAAATCATAAGACGATTTATTTATGGAGCCTCCCCTAAGACATTAAGATTCAAGCGATACATTTGAGATACAACTCAGAAAGTAAGAAAAAAAAGACGTTTCCGGAAGAAAAATACTTCACTTCTCGTAACATTTATGTTGTGTTTACCTCCTGTCTTCTTCTGTTGATTTCTCTGACGTTAAGCTCTTTGTTTTAACTTCTTTCCTTCTCTTGTTCTCGTTTTCTATTCAGAAATTAGCAGCCATCTTAATGTCCACATTTACCAATCAGAATAGGGTATTCAAATAATCTGTGTTATAATGTAATAAAATAACCTGATTGATACAAATATTGAACAATCCATCAGTTATACTGTCAATATTTGTTTTTTTATATTGGATGATTCAATGTTCTTCAGAAATGGTCTTACAGTCACATGTTTTAAAGAATGTTACACCACCAGAAGCACTGTACAATAATCTGTTAAAAAACAAAATATTGTCTTTTAGAATTTTAGATAATGGTTCTTTTAGCAAAGCTCTGTCATATAACACAAAACTCCACCTCTCTTAATGATGTTCGTTATCCTATTGCGTGTGTGTGTGTGTGTGTGTGTGTGTGTGTGTGTGTGTGTGTGTGTGTGTGTGTGTGTGTGTGTGTGTGTGTGTGTGTGTGTGTGTGTGTGTGTGTGTGTGTGTGTGGTGTAATGATGTGCCTTTATCTCCTCTCTCCACAGCCCATTAATCCTGAGTGTGGGACAAGCAGTCATTACATATTTAACCCAGGTCACTTACTGTGGGTGGCAGATTGGTGCTGTCACCAACAGTGTGTGTGTGTGTGTGTGTGTGTGTGTGTGTGTGTGTGTGTGTGTGTGTGTGTGTGTGTGTGTGTGTGTGTGTGTGTGTGTGTGTGTGTGTGTGTGTGTGTGTGTGTGTGTGCGTGCGTGTGTGTGTGTGTGTGTGCAGGGCCGGTTCTAGACATGTTGGTGCCCTAGACGATATTATTATTTGGTGCCCCCCCCTCCAAGGAATACACAATAGAATATAAAGAATAAAGGAAACATCTCGACCAAAACTCTACAAAAACTGAAACGTACAGATGTAGCGCTTCGTTTCAGACGCCTACCCGGGCGGGTCCGTGATCGGCACGGGTGGGCCCCTGCTGAAAAAGAAAACCCCCCCGCAGGACTTGAAACGCCCCCTTGATAAATACATTTAATTATAATGAAACCAGCAGCAATGGATCATGGATCCACCAGGGGGAGCCGTGAAAAGCTGCCACACTGGAACTCATGTGAAATAAACAGCTGATCTGGGATCTGATATAGCCGATATTTGTTAAGATCCATATATGTCACGGATAGGATCACATTCTGTGCTTAAGTAAGAGACATGTAATCATTTACTAAACATCACCATGTTTTTATTTAACAAAATAATGTTTAATTCACGTTGGCGTAAGTACAAAACCATATGTTTTTAGATCAGGAAATGCATCCAGGGTCAAACAAACGATGTTCGATCGTGATCCTCGCGATCATTTAATGTATCATATGTTCGCGAGTTGAAATGAATGCACTACATTTAATCCACGTGAGTTTACAACAACGACAATAATCGCTTTGTTTTTATATCACATCCGACGCAGCGGCTCTCTACCGATCATCCTAATCCCACGGGCAAACAATAATATGTACAGTGTTCATAGTTTACTGTATTATTAGTGTCTAATATTACTGCTATAATAATCACACATTGAGTTGTTGAAATCAGACCGTCGTTTTTTTTAAACGCTCTGAATGAAACGGCAGCTCTCAGGTGATCAGCTGTGTGTTTACACAATAAAATATGCATAGTAATTTAATACCTTCCAACACACATTGTAAGAACAGTTCTGTTTCATATGAGTGTTGAGAGCCGTATCCACAAATCTACTAATTTTGCCCTCAGTGCACCAGATTGATGCATTTAACTTCAATTTAAATAAAAACATCTTCTGTTGTAACAACAATAACATTATAAATAGTAACATAGCATGGTATTGCACATTTACTGTAGCTTTGAGTGTTACTGGCCTGAGATTTTTTTATTACATGAATGAAGGTGACTGAGGCTTTTTAATATAGACTTTTCAGTGTCCCACATTTTGCACAGAACTGTCCCACATTAGGAAAACAGATTGTCTGAGACAACTTGGCACTAAGAGTACTAATATTTCTACCATTTCTTGTATGAGTTTAATATCTGCATGTTCTCTTTTGGTTTGATTAGGACACATCCTGGGGATTTCAGAATGTTACTGGATTTTGATTTATTGTATCGGCTTCATGTCGCAATATATTCCCGAAGTCTGAAATGCAAAAATGTTCCACATTAGGGCAATTCACCCTGCATTTAATCATTTTGTTTATTTTTAATGAAATAAATGTGGTTTAATCCATCATGAAATTAATGTAGGCTATTTACTTAGTACATATCTGACATTAACGATTAACACACTGTTCATACTGCTCACAGGCTGATATCTAGTGTATTCATACCCCTCACTGTTTATGCATCATTCAATTCATTATATATTTTATTCTGTAGATTGTGAACATTACTTTTCACTTTACTGCTTGTTGCACCTGGTTAGAAGCTAAACTGCATTTCGTTGTCTCAGTACCTGTAATATGTGCAATAACAATAAAGTTGAATCTAATCTTGAGCAGGAACTAATGTAGGCTTACTTAGTAGGCCTACATATCTGACATGAACGATTAAACACGTTTGTGCATTCTTTATGAATGCAAACCGAGTCATTTCGTTTATTTTTAACGAAATAAATGTGATTTAATCCACATAATTTACTGTGTTAATTGTTTACTTAGTATTGTTTAACTTGAATGTTCTTCACTTTTTAAATGCCTCTGTGATGTGCTGCTACCCATTTCCCCTCGGGGACTAATAAACGAATACTATGACAATAACGATTAAACACATTTGTGCATTCTTTATGAATGCAAACCGAGTCAAGCCGACTCTAATAAACGAATACTATATATTGAACGTCTAGTGAATGGCCTTTGTATGTATACAGTACAGTATAGCCCAACCATTTACACCTTCCTTTTTTCCCGTCAAGAGTTTGAATTGGAGAAAGGTAATCGGTGGTGCTTTTATAGCCTATTGCATAATAACTGTGTGATTTATATTGCTTTTCAAATGCATATGGCCACCCATTTACACGGCTCTTCCCGTCAAGAATATGAATAGAACTTAGTTAGATCACTTTACATTTCTGCGAATGAATTTTTAATCACACACGTCTCCCCATCCCGAAAATAAAAAGAGGAAACAATTTTCAAGTTCAGTTTTCACCATTTTATTTAAAATAACTGACATACAGTAACAGACACATGCTGTAGGCCTATCTGCTGCGGAAACCAGGACGAGCGATTTCGGGATCTGTTTTTCTGGGGCTCCTCAGTCTCTCGTTTACCCGGCTCCTGATCTTATGCCACTGGTCAATGTTCAGATTTGGGAACCGATTGGAAACATAAGACTCAATCTGTTGCTTCACATTGAGGGGAAGAGGCATTTTCCCATTGGTCCCAGTCCAGTTGGTTATTTTCACCATTCTCCCATATGTTACAAATGGCGTTATGGCCATGAACATATTAGCAGCATAGATCTCAGGGCGATGCTGTCCCTTAAAAAAGCTGTCCTGGTAAAAACTTTCCTCTCGTTCTGAGGAAACAGCCCTGGTGGGTTCATCAGGAGTGACCGCCGAGACTGAGACAACGAAATGCAGTTTAGCTTCTAACCAGGAGCAACAAGCAGTAAAGTGAAAAGTAATGTTCACAATCTACAGAATAAAATATATAATTAATTGAATGATGAATAAACAGTGAGGGGTATGAATACACTAGATATCAGCCTGTGAGCAGTATGAACAGTGTGTATGAATATGCTAAGATATATAAAGTATGAAAACGGTAGGACCATACCGTTCTCCAGCCCCAACCTCCCCATGTTTCATATGTATGTTGGGGACCCTTTGTTTAAAACTAATTGGCCATCGGAATGTGTGGAGTCACATTCCACAGCTCTCCCCCCTCCTGTGATCCCCCGCACACAGAGAGAGAAATATCAAACATTTAATAAAAGTGAAAAACAATGAACAAGACTTAACGTATTCATCATAATTAATTATATTTATTTCGTTTGGATGTAGGTGATCTTCTACTATATGAACATTTTGGACCCAAAATCACAACATATATGTAAAAACAGATTTTGAAAATGATTTTATTTTTCACAACACAAACATACACAACGAAACCATTTAAAAGCTGGAAATATATACATAGGATGTGACTATGATAATGTGAAAGTTTGATTGAGGTAGCATGGGATTTCATTCTGATAAGGCAAAAGTGTTATTATAAATATAATACAAATATATATATATATACACATTATGTACAAAAATCTGTTTTTTCTGTCTTTATCTGTGCCACGCTTCAAAGCGGTTTCTGTCAACTATACGACACAGAGGGCAACATCACAGATTCCTCCTCCTCCATGTCAAAAAACAAGCTTAAAGCTTGACTCACGTTCAGAGTTCTCTTCATCATAGTTGAGTCTTCAAAACTCTAAATCTATCTAACTATATCTACATTTTCAATGTTTGTTTGTCACTTTACTTCAATCGCAGTCTCCCGCAGCCTCTCTTCGTCTCCCGCAGCCTGTCTTCGTATATCTTCGTCTCTCTCCATTTCCCGCCGTCTCTCTTCGGTTCCCGCCGTCCCTCTTCGTCTCTTTTGGTCTCGTTTCGTATCAATCCGTTTACCCGATTACCTCACCCCTTCCTGGTAAATACATCCTGTTGAGCAGAATCTACAGTTTCCAGTATTTTCCGTTTCGTAAAATGATAAAATACGGCGAAAATATTAAAATATGTGCTTCCATTATTCATACTTCTGAAATATATCTGTATTAACTTTATATCATCGTATGTCCGTGTTTATTGGGTATTTTTGCATGAAACAAAGACTGGCATATAGTTTCGAGCCAGTAATTTCGACAGAAATACACATATACATCCTGTTGAGCAGGATCTACAGTTTCCAGTATTTTCCGTTTCGTAAAATGATCAAATATGGCGAAGATATTCAAATATGTGCTTCCATATTTCATACTTTTGAAATGTATTAACTTTATATCACGGTATCTCCGTGTTTACTGGGTCTTTTTGCATGAATCAAAGACTGGGATATACAGTAGTTTCAAGCCAGCACTTTCGACAGAAACACACGGCAATGTTGTTCGGACTGTTGTTTTTATGCGGCACCGGCTTGAACAGGTTATGTGATCTGATCACGCCGGCGTGACGGTCGACTCCAAAGGGTTAATATTAAATACATATAAGTATTTTTACAACTTGTATTATGTATTATTATTATATATGATATGATAATTACATTTTAGTTTTATTCATTTCTTATTTCATAGTTTCTCATTATTATTATTATTTTTTATCGCTCATCTTATTTTTGATTTTATTAATCTGTGTGAATCTGTGCTGTCCTGTTTTTCACTCTCACCCTGTTGCTGTTTGAACTACTGAATTTCCCCACGGGATTAATAAAGGTCCATCTTAACTTATCTTAATGTATAAATTGATTTACTTCAATCTACTGTACAATATTACAGGAAATATACTGCATAAAGCAAACTATATACTTTATTTGATCTAAAATATTGATGTTTCTACAACACCCATTGTGTATTTTGTGAATGAAGCGCCATCTCATGGTTAAATCCTGTAATTGAACAAATGGGGAAATTGGGCAACGCCCTCTAGCAATTTGGCAACACCCCCAGCCACTGGCATCCGCTGGGCTTTTGACTGGGACACACCCTTTTGAGTCTGATCTGGGGGGTATACTGCGAAGCAGGATTTTCGCTTAGCCGGCTAAATTCAGGGAAAACTCCGGCTTTCCGGTCATCCGAAGCTGGTTCTCTTTTTAGCAGGCTAGATCTCCATGGTAATATATGCTAAGCAGCTAACCTGGTCGGGACCAGGTTAGGTTGCAGGCTAAGAGCTCAACTCAGTGAAAGCACCGCCTGCTGACCAATCAGAGCTCAGTGTGCGGAGTTTAAAGCGATCAAGTCATATTACAGGAGAAAGGAAATACAGAAAAACTGCCGTCGCAGGAAAGACGGCCGGCAAAAATCACCGACTGTGTGAACGTGAACATGAATAGAATATCACCTCCATCTTCAGAGCAATCTGACTATTATAACATTAGCGTTAAGAAAGCTTACTTAAATATCGGCCACAACATAAGTAACCGGATCAGAGTACATTAAGTACAGTCCGCGGCATATCATTTCATAGTGTATCATATCTCTCCTGATCTGAGTCAGCTGAGCCGTATCTGGCCGTGCAACACTCACAGTGTCACATACTGTATGCAGAAGTATTATTTTAAGCAACACATAAGTTGACGAAACACTCGAGACAAATGTAATTGAAGTCAGATCGTGTTTTAGACGGGGCAGTGATATCATAAACCTGTTAATGTACGCATTCAAACACTTTTTCTTTTACCAGCTGTATTCACCTTGCAGCTGCAGCTCTGTGGCTTTGATCCTGGATAAAGTGTTTAAGTCATGGATGTTTAAAGTTTAACTTCTTCATTTTTGACTAGTATTAAAGTTCACTTTTCATTCAGGAAGTATGACGCTGTGCTGTCAGTGCGCTTCTCCGTGTTTGTGATTGGTCGAATGCTCCAAATACCACCCCTTTCATGTGAACGCGCACCTAACTAGATAGGACACGGCTGGCTTGAGCGATCCACTTGATAACCAGCGTCGTAGTACAGTTTAGCGAGAGCGCGTATGTTTTGGATTAGGCCAACCGGCTAACTCAAACATATCCAGGTTAGGTTGAACCAGGTTCGTAGCATAGGCCCCTGGAGTGCTACATCTGTATTGACATGGGTAATATACATAAAGAAGGTTTCAAATGTATTCAGTATTGTATGAACATGTTTGACGATGTTTGAAGATTTGTTTTAACATTTTAAAGTCAAATGCCTCAATCTGGTGCACTTTGAGCACACAATTACTAGGGACTGGATCTAGGGGGTACAACTCTAAACACCCATATGAAAAAGATCTGTTTACATTTTAATAATAAAATAAGTATGTGAACATAACCAATAACCTACCATAGCCAATAACAAATACATTTAGCTTATTGTATTTGTGTTGTTCATTCATATCTTATTTTACCAGTTAACATTCATTTATTTATGCATATTTTTTTATCTCTCCAGTTTTAAACGATATTTTTGGTTTACTGTCCTATAGTATACATTGAAATGATTTCAAACCTGTTTATATTTATGCCAATAATTATAAAGGAGTGCCTTGGACATATTTGTTTACATACATTGTGACCAAAACGTTTGAGACCCACTGAGATAACTTTACCTCACTGAGCTGTAGTTATCAGCCTAAATCCAACAACAATCCGCGGTACCGATGCGCGCCCTCTCCATCGCTCGCTTGGAGGCTTGCTCGCACTTTGGCTGTGAGCTGCGGGCGCCTGATAAGTCAACATCCCCCACTTTCATCACTTACAGCGCCCATCGTACAGGGCATATGAAAAGTGTTACCGGGGTGAAAAGTTAATTGTGAATGTTGTTACATCTAGGCTGAAAATTAGGATGAGCCAAACAGTCAAACAAGTGTTTTCCCTCCCAGAGCAACCAGCTAGATCTGGCGCCCTAGGTGACCGCCTACAGTATGTCGCCTATGCCAAAAACCGGCCCTGTGTGTGTGTGTGTGTGTGTGTGTGTGTGTGTGTGTGTGTGTGTGTGTGTGTGTGTGTGTGTGTGTGTGTGTGTGTGTGTGTGTGTGTGTGTGTGTGTGTGTGTGTGTGTGTGTGTGTGTGTGTGTGCACCAGTATCTCAAACACAACATCCATGTCATGCAGAAGTCCACACGACTTTTAGTGTGTTTGTGTTAAAGAGGACACATTATGCTCACTTTCAGGTTTATATTTGTATTCTGTGTCTCTACTGCGACATGTTTCATGCTTTAATGTTCAAAAAGCTCTTTATTTTTCTCATACTGCCTGTGCTGGAGCACCTGTTTTTACCCTCTGTCTGAAACCAGAGCCCAGTCTGGTCTGATAAATGCACAACAACCTTTATAACACACAGGTAAGGGAAAACCTAAACAAAAACACATTTGAGCATCACAAAATGTTTGGGACAACTTTAGAATATAATTCTTGTCCATGTGGTTATGATATGTAAAACCTGACCTTAAGATAAAACCCTCTGCTCAAGCTATCCTTATATAACCCCTCAATCTCCCTCCCATCGCTGCAAGATACATGTAATCCTCAGAGTTCAGGGGCCTATACTACGAATCTAGTTCAACATATCCTGGATATGTTTTGAGTTATCCGGTTGATTTAATCCAAAACAAGCCCGCTCTCGCTAAACTGTCCTACAGATTCAACTTATTGTCATTACACAGTACAGGTACCATGTAACGAAACGGTTTCTCTGCATTTGACCCATCCTAGTGTTAGGAGCAGTGTGCTGCCATTATGTACGGCGCCCGGGGAGCAGTGTAGGGAACAGTGCCTTGCTCAGGGACACCTCAGTAGCACTTGGTCTTTCCGGGACTTGAACTGGTGACCTTCCAGTTGCCAAGTCTCTATGGACTTCGCCACCACCGCCCTCCGACGCTGGCTATCAACTCAATCGCTCAAGCCAGCCGTGTCCTATCTAGTTAGGTGCATGTTCACATGAAAGGGGTGGTATCTGGAGCATTCGACCAATCACAAACATGGAGAAGCGTACTGACAGCGCAGCGTCATACTTCCTGAATGAAAAGTCAACTATAATATTAGTCAAATATGAAGAAGTTAAAATTTAAACATCCATGACTTAAACACTTTATCCAGGATAAAAGCCACATAGCTGCACCTGCAAGGTGAATACAGCTGGGAACAGAACAAGTGTTTGAATTAACAGGTTTATGATATCACTGCCCCGTCTAAAACACGATCTGACTTTAATTACATTTGTCTCGAGTGTTTCCTCAACTTAATGTGTTGCTTAAAATAATACTTCTGCATACAGTATGTGACACTGTGAGTGTTGCACGGCCAGATACGGCTCAGCTGACTCAGATAAGGAAATATATGATACATTATGATGTGATATGCCGCGGACTGTAGGCTACGTAATCTTACTTTGATCCAGTTACTTATGTTGTGGCAGATATTTAATTAAGCTTTCTTAACATAATAGTATAATAGTTATAATAGTCAGATTGCTCTGAAGATGGGAGGTGATATTCTATTAATTTTCACATTCACACAGTCGGTGATTTTGGCCGGCCGTCTTTCCTGCAACGGCAGTTTAAACTGTATTTCCTCCGCACACTGAGCTCTGATTGGTCAGCAGGCGGTGCTTTCACTGAGTTGATCTCTTATCCTGGAACAGGCTAGCCGCTCAGCATAAGTTATCTAGCCCGCTAAAAAGTGAACCAGCTTCGTAGGACCGGAAATCCCTGAAGTTATAGCTTGCTAAATGTATAGGCCGTAGTATAGGCCCCTGGTAAGGGAAACGTATTATGCATTAGAGACATCACCAACCCTCTCAATTTTTTTTTACTCTGAGTTGGTCAAGTAGGAATAAGGATGACTCCTCACACCATATATTCTCTTTAATCCAAGTGCCACTCGTACTGTCACACATCTGCTGAAATGTACGTGTGCTAATCTTCAGTTCCCATCAGGGCTTTCTCCGAGCACATATTATACTTCCTATGGATTTCCTGACATCTCCACGCTGTCCTTGTGTCAGCCTTCCCATGCTATTTGTTCCAGACGAATGGGTTTCGGCAGATCTGGGATTAAAACGCCGGATTTCCTTGGTGGCAGGTATTAGAATTCAAGGGCTTACAACTTTTTTTTATTTGCCGATGAGTTACCCTGCAAGCTGATAACCTTAAGAATCCAATTTGGAACATATTTTACTTGTATTTAATGTGCCTCTAAGCATACCTGTGTGTGTGTGTGTGTGTGTGTGTGTGTGTGTGTGTGTGTGTGTGTGTGTGTGTGTGTGTGTGTGTGTGTGTGTGTGTGTGTGTGTGTGTGTGTGTGTGTTTAGCTCAAGGGCTCAAGGATGGTCTAATATGTGTAGCTACCGAGGGAAATAAAGAGCTAATACTTGGGGTCAGACTAATCGCCTGAATACAGCCTCTCAGTTTTCATTTACTCCATCGATGAACCCACACAAACGCACGGGAGGGTGTGTGTGCACATAAACAATCGCATTACATGTACACTGTGTTTGACAGAGCATTATTTTTTAGTACGCCCTTCTAAATTCCCATTGGTAATGTGTTTCCCCCTCTAGGATGGCATTAGCACACACACACACACACACACACACACACACACACGCACACACACACACACACACACACACACACACACACACACACACACACACACGCACACACGCACGCACACACACGCACACACACACACACACACACACACACACACACACACACACACACACACACACACACACACACACACACACACACACACACACACTCTTTCTTTCCTCATGTAGGCCCAAAGCAGTGAATCATCCTTGCGTTTAGGACTACCTCAGGCTAGCCAGGGGTTAGCGCAGCTAGCTCAGCCATGAAGTGACAGTAATTGCAGCATGATTTTTCTTCTCCTTTTTGTTGCCTGTGTTATAAATGAATGCAGTGACCCGGCATCTGTCATATCACATTTGGAGCAACTTGGTAGAAACAACTTTGGATCAGACTCAAATATAGAAAGATCTATGAAAAAATGTGGTCCAGACATTTAAAAGGCAACCTGATCTCACTCCTTTGTCGTGGTGCACACACGCATTTCTACAACGTCCCGCAGTGAGCTTTTATCCTATACAACGTGTTTAAAATCTACTTTATAGCTTGTAGTAACTCACGGGAGGCTTCTTTTATTTTATTTGTATTCATAATTATTTTTTATTTTTCGTCAGAATGTAAAAATTACATTAGTTACGAATTTGTGTTCTCAAAAAACAGTGCATTGTGTGTAATGCAACTGTGATTTTTATTAAATTAGTTAGTTTTTAAGGAAGGCCAGAGCTTCAGCTGTGTCAAATAGATTGTTCCCTTTAGTTAACGTTATTTAAAAGATAATGATCATGTCCCCTGTATTGTATTACCAGCGTCCATTCCCATTGGATAACGGAGAATTTTACACCCGGAAGTAACTAGCCTATTCTCCTTACTGTCGATTGATTTTACAGTGATATCTGCACTACTCATCGACTAAAAAACACCAGATTATCCTTGTTAATTACACAACATTGATTGGTTTGAATTGTGTACAATGCTTTTGTATTTTCCCCCTTCAATTCGGAGAAACAAATATTTTTTCTGAGTTTTTGGATGGCAGAAGACACTACACTACCCAGAATCCTCAGCTATCGTTTGGGACTACACCATGTGCTTAGCTTGACAAACCCCATGATCAGTCCTCAAGCTCTTTGATTGGTTGACCTCCAACTGCATTCCATATGAAAAAAAACGTTTCGTAAAAGAGAAAATCATACTTTATTCAGCAGTGCTTGCTTTACTCTTTGAAAGTCATCACATGAATGCATTGTAATAAATGGTTTGGCTGCATTAAATATTACACATCTGTCGTAGTTCTTTATTTATCTACAGAGATCGGGCATCAGAATACACCGGAAACTATTCTTTTACCGTTCTATTTTAATTTCACAATAAAGTTAGTAGTAATATTTTGTTTTGTTATTATTGTTTTTTATTAACTACTAGACCGCTGGGTCATGTTAAGACCATCTTTTTTTGGTTGCTATGGGTTTTTTCCATCGCTTTTGTGTTACAAATATCAAAACAATAACAAAATAATATTCGTCGTAAACTAAACCGGAAACAGCAGTATATTTTATTTTGTTAACACTGTAAACTTGACAGCCTTTTAACCTATGCTTTTAACCCAAACCACCTACTGGTTAAAGCACGTTATTACACGTTTAGAGTAATTGCAATGCAGGAAGATTGTGTTGCTTTTTAATGACTGTTTAAAATGCCTTTTTCTTAATGTCTTTCATTTTTGTAAAGGACTTTTGAATGTGTTATATTTTATGGAAACATTTAAATATTAAGAGTACATACAAAATAGTGGGAAAGTAGAAGGTCAATTATATAAATATAGAATAGAAAATATCAAGAAGATACTCAAATGATATCTAGAGTAAAACAGTTTAGTGCCTGATAGGAGGATGTGCTAACTAATAAGGCTTTAATTAAAGAAATGTGCAGAATACGACAGTGTAATGGTGGAAGTATACACATATTGATAGATGTCTTGAATTTCATTCAGGTGTAACTAAAGTCTGATTTAAGGGTTGTTTATATTTCACATCATTAATCCAAATCTGTAAAGTAACTAAAATAAATGTAGTGGAGTAAAAATACCAGGTTAACCTTAAAGAAAGCCCTCAGGATTATAAAAGACTCCATCACCCCAGCCACAAACGGTTCTGTCTGCTGCAGTCTGGCAGGCGGTACCGCAGCATCCGGACTAAAACCACCAGACACAGAGACAGCTTAATCCCACAGGCCAGAAGACTATTAAACACCTGAACTTAGAAATAACATTCATCTGGCTGCTACTTAGACATTATTTATCTAATATATAATATTCCAATCACTTGTATATCGACTCTTATTGCACTATTTCACTATTTTTTCTGTGTATCTGTTTTATTGCGTAGCACTGTTGGAGGAGCCTGTGACCTAAGGGGGGGAGGGGGGTAGGACACGTTCGATTCCTGTTTTGAATAGTGTGCCGTAGATGGGTTTCATTCCATTTCAAAGTCCTTTTGGACGCTCTGTGTAAACGTCGCGCATCCAATCACAGAGGTTGAGGACTGATCACGGGGTTTGTCAAGCTAAGCACATGGTGTAGTCCCAAACGATAGCTGAGGATTCTGGGTAGTGTAGTGTCTTCTGCCGTCCTAAAACTCCGAAAAAATATTTGTTTCTCCGAATCGAAGGGGGAAAATACAAAAGCATTGTACACAATTCAAACCAATCAATGTTGTGTAATTAACAAGGATAATCTGGTATTTTTTAGTCGATGAGTAGTGCAGATATCACTGTAAAATCAATCGACAGGAAGGAGAATAGGCTACTTACTTCCGGGTGTAAAATTCTCCGTTATCCAATGGGAATGGACGCTCGTAATACAATACAGGGGACATGATCATTATCTTTTAAATAACGTTAACTAAAGGGAACAATCTATTTGACACAGCTGAAGCTCTGGCCTTCCTTAAAAACTAACTAATTTAATAAAAATCACAGTTGCATTACACACAATGCACTGTTTTTTGAGAACACAAATTCGTAACTAATGTAATTTTTACATTCTGACGAAAAATTAAAAATAATTATGAATACAAATAAAATAAAAGAAGCCTCCCGTGAGTTACTACAAGCTATAAAGTAGATTTTAAAAACGTTGTATAGAATAAAAGCTCACTGCGGGACGTTGTAGAAATGCGTGTGTGCACCACGACAAAGGAGCCTCATTCACTTTACATTGGGGTTGTTTGCGTGGTGCCGACACGCAAATGTAACAAAGTTCGTGACTCCACCACGCAATGCGGTGTTAAGGAGTCGTGGTGGAGTCACGCATTCTGGTGAGATCAGGTTGTTAAAAGGTTGTTAAAAGGCCCTATTGTGCTTCCTGTTGTTTTCCCTTTCCGGTAGTGTGTTATGTAGGTTTTGGTGCATTTTAATGGTCTTTTCTTAGTATGGAGTTTCTGAGGGTGAAAACAGGTGCTGCAGCAGAAATATGAGTATCAGACAAATAAATATATTTTTGAACATTAAAGCATGGAAACATTTTACAGTGGAGGCACTAAATACAAATATGAACCTGACAATGACCAGATTAGGGCCCCTTCAAAGTGCTGTAGTGACCGAGAAGCAGGCAGCTCTGTTTCTAGATGCTTTGTAAGTTGACGTCTGTGTGCCAGGATTCTCTTGTAAAACAGATTTTTAATCTCAATGAGTCTTGTCCTTGCTAAATAAATAAATACAAAATAATCTAAAGTGTACATGCAGCTGCGAGTGTGACTTTTTTTCTTTTTAAAGTCAGTGTTTTATCCCCAAGGAGCGAGGGCTAGTATCAGGAGTGTCACTGACTATCTGCTTCTCCACTGAACCTCACCGCCAGGAGACACGAGGGAAATGTACCGTGCTGAGGGGAGAGGAGAGGGGACGAGGGTAAAAGAAAAATAAGACAAAGGGCAGAGAAGGAAAGAGAGCTGCAGGAAGAATGTGAGGAGAGCAGGGTGAGAGGGATCGAACACGTTATTTATCTGACTGAGAGGCACTCTTTATATTCTGTGAAATATGTGATGTCTCAGGATTTTTACATTTATTTTTAGATATTTAAATTTAGGGATACATTAATATCTCTGCATACTGTAAATATATATATTAAACTAAATATCCAAATATGGTTGAATTAAACGCACAATCCAATGGCAAATTAAGTTATCCGGTCAACATTCTACATATTCTTTACTTACAGTAGTAAGATGTATTTGCGTGATGGTGAACGTTTATATCCGTCTGACAAACAAGCAGACATAAACACATACACACAGATACACACACACAGAGACACACACATATACACACACACACACACACACACACACACACACACACACACACACACACACACACACACACACACACACACACACACACACACACACACAACCAATTGGAGTCTATCCCCTTTATCACCACTTTGTGTTGTCTGTCAACATGTTCATCGATTTCATCATGTTCATTGATTTCATCAAAGTGTACAGAGGGCTTAAAGGCATGTGAGTGTGTGTTTCTTTGTACTGTGTGTATCTGTGTGAAGGGACGTTTGTTATTTTTCTTGTGTGTACGCCTGTTTTTTGTTTTGTTAGATTGACAGCTTAAACGAGAGAAGACAATGTGACAGACAGTTTAAACCTCTGCAGATGTTTCCTGTTTTCCTTAATGTAACACAAACAGAATATTAACTCAAGGCACTTGCAGACCTCCGCAGAGGCCTTTCTATACGAGCATAACAACAACAAGAATTGTTAGGTTAACCACAGTATTATTTTCTCTGTTCAATGACGGTTTGAAAAATGCCCCAAAAAGCATAACAGGGCCTCTATGATGTACAATGTTTTGCCTGTAATTGCTATTTGAAAAACATACAATAAACTCATGGGATTTTTTCACCAAACATACAAGCTACTAACCAGCTACCTCCTTTGTCAACTCGAAAAACAAATCAACCACTGGCTATCTACATTTTAGGATTACAACTAATTTAACTTTCCTTACAAGTTGTTAAGCACCTTGATCTTTAAAATTCGCCCGGGAACCCAACTCCCATTTAATTAGGTTATTTTTTTTAACTTAACCTAATACACCAAAACCTCCTCACTTTTAAGTAAATAAATCCCCAGTGGTGAAGTTTTAGTTTATTCAGCAGAGGCTCGTGTCCCAACATTTTCAGGGGTACTTGTATTGCGTGTCAGTAACTGGGTGTATTGCTCTTCACCTCCTTCTCGCCGTTTGAAGTCGACAAACTATGAAGGATGACTCCTTTGAAGCTAATGCTGTATTGAATCTACCCCGTTTGAATTCAATGTGTTTCAAAGCATGTGTGCTTTGAAGTCGATGCTTGTCCCCTCTGAAGCCACACTTCTCAGAGACAGTGCTCTCTGAAGTCAATGCGTGTCCCATTTGGAAGCCAATGCTTGTTAAAGGATGGATAGTAAAGGAGCGATGAATGCATGGCTGAATGAAAGTCTTTCGGTTGCTTCCTAAACACTGGTTGCTGACTTTCCCCTTAGCTCGGCTCAGATGGCAATCCTTTCCTACTCTCAATAGGTTGTGGTTGAGCTGTGTGTGTGTGTGTGTGTGCATGTGTACAGCTGTATGTTGAACATCTTGAACCACTTGAACTTTGCCACTCAAACAATAAAGGCTACAATAAAAAAGACACTGCCAATATTCCAATACCTCAAATGCAAACCCTTCTTGAAACAGTTCCGTTTTTAATTGTTCATTTATTTCTCGAAATAATAAGTACCCAAATTACCCCAAAAAGCATATTAGGAGCCCTTAAGGCAACAGATTGGAGACAGGAGATTCTGTGATCGACGTGTAATTTCTCAAAGTCAGAGATATCACATAACTCATGTAATTTCCTGGTGTTGACTCCTTAGACAGTGTGTCTTCTAATTTCTCAAAATGCAACAATGGTTATATAACTGTACTGTTCTGCTTTATGCATCTGGTGTTCTTACCATGTTCTTTCCTTTAAATTAAATAATGGGCCAAATTACACAGAGGTGAACGAGCTGAAGTGAACCCAATAGGATAACTTCACATGGTTTTTCAAATGATTTCATATATTATTCTTCATGGTAATATTTTTGGGCAAATACATACCCCTAACATCTTTGTTAAACGTATTTGGTGCAAAAACAATTTGTGAGGCAGAAGAGAGAAACCTAGTATTTTTCAGTACTTTTTCTCCTTTTTTAATATTGTTGTTTTTTATGCTTGAATGCACTGGATGTGTCTAAGCCTGTAGCATCTTGACCTCTCCAACAATTATGTAGCTTTTTGAAAGCACATTTGATTTAAAAAGTGAAAGTTTCTACTTCTAAAAAGTGTTTTGAAAAGGACTGAAGGGCAATGTTAAATGACTTAGACGTGTGTGATGAGGCGAGTGAGTCTTGAGTTGCTTATTAATGAGAAAACACTTTGACCTTGTTATCATTTCAAAAGGCTTCAATGTTTGTATTCAATATCATCTTCGTCTAAAATGGAGAGAAGTGTCACTCTTGACATTTTAAGGACAAGTGTCTTCAGATGTCAGCAGTGTTGTGTGCAACAAGTTCCCAGATTCTTATAAAGTGACTTTTCTGTTAGTGTTAGAGCCACAATGAAGTCAACGTTATTATTTAGCTTCATAATTTGATAAATGAATTAATGATGGAAAAGGATTTATATTGCCATGGTGAATATCTTTGATGATTTTAAATCGTAAATATGATCAGTTTCCTTGTACCTTCCGGTGTTTATTTAAGTGAGGTAATTGAGGACAGCCGCGGTCCTCGGAGACCTGATGAGACGGGGAGCGGAACAGTTTTTCGACCGCAAATTGCAGACAGAGATTGGTGTTGCAAATTGGACTGCAAACAAAGTATAGTTTAGTTTATATAGGAAAGTATATCGCCGAAATATTGTTTTAGATTTGTTATTTTGAGACTATTTAAGTCAATACTTTTTTGTTAATAAATTAAAATGTTTTGGCTGAAAACCTTCGGCTGCTTATTGTTTTGGATTGCGTGTCATCAACCCCGCTCGATAGTGGCAAAAGGAAACCTTGGATGCCATGACAGTTAGGGTTTCCATTTTGTGTCTACTTTCTTTCTCTAACATCTGACATCACGCCCTCCCATCTCCATCAGTCCTGAAATCCACTCATTTCAAAAGGAAGATAAAATGTGTTTTTCTTTATCTTATTTGAAGACAGGTGCAGTCTGCCCTTCATGTGGTGTATGACGCACACACTCGCAGCAATACCCGCTAACACACCAGACAACCTCGGGTGAACGTACGGAGCCCTAGGGGACATGGAGAAGGAAAAAAAAAAGTGTTGCGAGATATTGCAAAACCTGTGCGATATCTCGCAAAACCCTGTTGCAGTTTGTAGACGGTCCCTAAGCACTCCTCCTCTCCCTCCTCCAGCTGCAGATTGTGACCAATTATTGATGTTTAGCTCGGATGACGGCGCGTATCGAACTGTTCTGATAAAAACGACTCTGTAGCTCGTTGTTTACCTTGCTATGATTGTAAAGTCATGTTGTTTGTATTTTTACAACGTTATTGATCCGCGAAATTTGAATCTGTCAATAACTCAGCTCAGAGGGACGTGCATGTCCCCTCGCTCTGAGTGTTCTCTTGAGGTGTCTTTCACTTATGTGAAACCCGTGCCTATTGCCAAGCACTGATGTTATATTACATTACATTACATTGCATTTAGATGACGCTTTTATCCAAAGCGACTTACAATAAGTGAGTTCGACCAACAAAATACAAAGTTGAAGAAAACAGAATCATATAAGTACATCGGGTTTCATAGAGCAAACACATTTCAAGTGCTACTCAACTGGCTTTAGATAAGCCAGTCTGTTATTAGTATATAAGTGCTTTGTTAATAGTTCTATCGCTCGAAGTGGAGTCGAAAGAGATACGTTTTCAGTCAGCGCCGGAAGGTGTGTAAGCTATCTGCTGTCCTGATGTCAATGGGGAGCTCATTCCACCATTTTGGAGCCAGGATAGCAAACCCACGTGTTTTTGCTGATGGGAACTTGGGTCCCCCTCGCAGTGAGGGTGCAGCGAGCCGTTTGGCTGATGCAGAACGTAGAGCACGCGCTGGGGTGTACGGTTTGACCATGTCCTGGATGTAGGAAGGGCCAGATCCATTCACAGCATGGTACGCAAGTACCATTGTCTTGAAGTGGATTCTAGCAGTTACCGGAAGCCAGTGGAGGGAGCGGAGGAGCGGCGTGGTGTGGGAGAATTTAGGAAGGTTGAAGACCAGACGAGCCGCTGCATTCTGGATGAGCTGCAGAGGTCGGATGGCACATGCAGGTAGACCAGCCAGGAGGGAGTTGCCGTAGTCTAGGCGTGAGATGACGAGAGTCTGGACCAGAACCTGCGTGGATTTCTGGGTCAGCTGGGGACGCATCCTCCTGATGTTGTAAAGCGTGTATCTGCAGCAGCGGGTTGTATCAGCGATGTTTGCAGTGAAGGACAGGTTGTTATCTAGGGTCACACCCAGATTCCTTTCAGTCTGAGTCGGGGAAACAACAGAGGTGCCGATGTTGATTGTTAGGTCAAGAGTGGGACAATCTTTTCCCGGAAGGAAAAGCAGTTCAGTCTTGTCAAGGTTGAGCTTGAGGTGGTGAGCAGACATCCACTGAGAGATGTCAGCTAGACAAGCAGAGATGCGTGCGACGACCTGGGTCTCTGAGCGGGGAAAGGACAGAATTAATTGGGTGTGGTCAGCGTAGCAGTGGTATGAAAAACCATGCGGGTTAATGACAGATCCGAGCAAGTTTGTGTACAAGAAGAAGATGAGGGGACCAAGAACAGAGCCCTGAGGGACCCCTGTAGTTAATTGACAAGGGTCGGACTCCGACCCTCTCCAAGTAACCCTGTAGGTGCGGTCTTTGAGGTATGAGGTGATGAGAGAAAGTGCAGAGCCTGAAACTCCAAGTTCTTGGAGAGTGCGAAGGAGGATCTGATGATTCACTGTGTCGAATGCAGCAGACAGGTCCAAAATATCTTTATATTTAAGGCCAAGCTCAAAGTAAAATCGATGAACCGCTCCATTGTTGTGTTTTCTGTGTTGCCGTAGCAGCCGAACTGACCATGAAGTACATTGAGCTAAAAGAAAACCCCTTTGCGAGATCTCGCAAAACATTTCTTTTTTTTTTCAAATACTTTTTTTTCTCTTCTCCATGTCCCCTAGGGGGCTCCGTATGAATGCATTAGCATAGGTCTGATATTAACTAGAGTGCATTTGCCAGTGAGACTTTTGAAGAATGAACTCGGTTAATTGCTAGTTTCTTAATTAAACCACCAATTTACACTGAACAAAAATATAAATGCAACACTATTGTTTTTGCTCCCATTTTTCATGAGATGAACTCAAAGATCTAAAACATTTTCTATATACACAAAATAACCATTTCTCTCAAATATTGTTCAAAAATCTGAAACATCTGTGATAGTGAGCACTTCTCCTCTGCCGAGATAATCCATCCCACCTCACAGGTGTGGCATATCAAGATGCTGATTAGACAGCATGATTATTGCACAGGTGTGCCTTAGAATGGCCACAATAAAAGGCCACTCTGAAACGTGCATTTTTGCTTTATTGGGGGGGTCTGGGGGGGTCCGAAAACCAGGCAGTATCTGGTGTGAGGGGTAGGGGTAGGGGTAGGGTTAGGGGTAGGGTAATGTTGTGAATCGAGTGGCCTGTGTTCGTCGTCCATTACATACGCCTACCCATACCATAACCCCACCACCACCATGGGCCACTCGATTCACAACATTACCCTAACCTTAACTCTAACCCTACCCCTACCCCTACCCCTCACACCAGATACTGCCTGGTTTTAGGACCCCCCCAGACCCCCCCCAATAAAGCAAAATGCACGTTTCAGAGTGGCCTTTTATTGTGGCCATTCTAAGGCACACCTGTGCCATAAGGGCGGTGGTGGCGAAGTCCATAGGGACTTGGCTTGGCAACTGGAAGGTCACCAGTTCAAGTCCTGGAAAGACCAAGTGCTACCGAGGTGTCCCTGAGCAAGGCACCGTTCCCTACACTGCTCCCCGGGCGCCGTACATAATGGCAGCCCACTGCTCCTAACACTAGGATGGGTCAAATGCAGAGAAACCGTTCCGTTACATGGTACCTGTACTGTGTAATGACAATAAGTTGACTATCTATCTATGACTATCTGATCATGCTGTCTAATCAGCATCTTGATATGCCACACCTGTGAGGTGGGATGGATTATCTCGGCAAAGGAGAAGTGCTCACTATCACAGATTTTTTCAGATTTGTGAACAATATTTGAGAGAAATGGTTATTTTGTGTATATAAAAAATGTTTTAGATCTTTGAGTTCATCTCATGAAAAATGGGAGCAAAAACAAAAGTGTTACGTTTATATTTTTGTTCAGTGTATATGCACACGGCTGTAACAGTGATCAGAGCGGGAAGCAATCTTAATCGAAGGTAAAACGTGAGAGGGAAGCACCAAATAGTGCTGACATGAGGTTATTGTTGGGATAAGTGTTGGAAGAAATCTCGGTCTGGGCCAGTTGAAGAGTCCGGACCTCCTTCCTAACACTTTAACTCAGTGGTTTTCAAACTGTGGACCCCAGGATCATACTCATGAACAAAAGTAGAATTTGCCCTTTTATAGCTAAATCATCCTTGCTTTTCATTGGTTGACTTTAGTGAAGGAAGATGCTTCACCTCCCATTTTCTTGTTGTAACCCTTTTTCCTATACATTTTCTTACAGGCACCATGGTCATGTTTTCTACAGGTGTCCATGGTCACGTTATCACTATATTGCCATGTTATCAATACCTCGACCAAACCTTGACCTTGTTAGTTTCCTCTAGCTAGACACATACCTCTGCCTAGCGCTATGCGTCCCTAATTTTAAGCGGAACTTTACACTCTGCAAACTATTGGCCTATAACCATGGGCCTACTGTTCCTTGAATGAACCCTAATGCAAACACACACACACACACACACACACACACACACACACACACACACACACACACACACACACACACACACACACACACACACACACACACACACACACACACACACACACACACACACACACACACACACCGGGGCTCGACATTAAGGACTGCCCGATGGCCCGGGGCCATCTAGTATTTAGCTCGGGCAATGAAGCCTCACAGTTTTAGACATTAGAGTTGACTATTCTTGTCTATCACATACTTTCTTGTCTGTCACATAAGTGGCGCAACTGAAGCGGTATTCCGCTAAAGGGAAATTATTTTGACCAGACATTTTGACCAAAGAGATTTAGATTTTGCCGGCTAACGGGAACTCTGACGTCGCCATTTTGTGTGCTCCGCGGATGCGCTCGGCTCCTCTCGACTGCTGCTCGGGTCTGCTCGGTCAGCTTCCGGATGAGGAGGCATTCGTTCGACCAACTTACAATAGATAACATTACAAACATTTTTAACAGGGGCCATAATAGTGTAAATCATTTTGGCAGTTATAACTGAATGTAATGTGTTCTACTTTTTTACATCTGGGAAGGCATTTGCCTTCATCAGATGGAAAGTGTTTTGACCAACAACTTAAGTATTTCTTATAGCTATGCAGGGCATGCAAGCGAGCAAACACAAACAAGAGCAAACAAACAAGTGAAATGAAGAATAAAATTGAAATTGTACAATATAATATTGTGGTGGTTCATTTTATAATTCAGTCTAGAGAATGCACCAGACAGCATCTAAGACCTGCAACAATCTAAATGTTCTAGGGGGACGGAGGCCCCCCAAACCCTTCGAGCGTCATTTCGTCCGCGCGCATTTTTTAGGGCAATCTCCATTGGGCTCAGGGCCATCTGTAAATTAGCTTAGACGGCCCACAGGGCCATCTTCCAAAATCCTTAATGTCATGCACTGCACACACACACACACACACACACACACACACACACACACACACACACACACACACACACACACACACACACACACACACACACACACACACACACACACACACACACACACACACACACACACACACACACACACACACACACACACACACACACACACATATATACAGACCTGCGTACCAGCCTTAGCAGCTGAGTCCAGAACTGTCCACATGAAGTAACACACACATATCTGGTGGAAACACGTTGTACACATCTTAACATTACACTACATTTTAATGAATACTTATTATAATCTTATTTTCTAATACAGAGTAGGATATTCCTACACAAGGTGGTTTAGAGAAAATTCAGTAGAGAAATAGCCAGGCAGACAGCTAAAATAAATACAGAATAAATGAACTGTAATAAATGAAAATTGCAGGAAGACGTGCCTCGTCTTCACCATAGCTCCTTCAGGGCGGAAACAAGCAGAAAGGAAACATGTTTCCCCAGGGTACTACTCTGGGACGCTTCAGCGCAAATGTTATTTTCGAAGCATAAACAAGTTAATTAAAGGGAATCAAAAGAGCATCCTCGCTGTAAACAATCATCTGTTTGTCTGTCCCAGCAGAGCGAAGCCTTGCGCCTCCCTCGCAGCTAGACGGCGGCCATTTGAAAACAAACATCTATTTAGCTTTTTGTGCATCTGCCCCTCTGAGAGGAAGCTGATTCGGTCTGTGTTTGTGTCAAATAAACATTTGTCTATTTGTTCTATTGTATTCAACAGTATCAAATTGAAAATGTTAACAAAACAGAAATCATATAACTCCTATTTTTTCCTTATTCATGAACAAGGAAAAACGTTACGTTTGATATGTAAATGATCCTGATCAACGTGTATGTTAACCTTTTGTTTAATGAATCAACTCATTATCCTGCTAATTACACGCCTACATACTAAACCAAAGTAAACCAACAACTTGACTCATAGTAATGATTTGCAATGATTTAAAAATTCAAATCATTATCAATTATTTCAAAAGTATTCCACAGCTTTTTTTGATGGATGGATACTAACGTGTGATATGACTGAACAAAGTTAGCCAATACAAATCACAGAGTTAGGCGTTACAATGTTAACCTTTTGCATCAAAAACAAAAGGCTTCAACTGGCGTTATAATAGTGACACTGGGGGCTTTTATATTACATTTGATCTAGCTGACGTTTTCCAGAGAGCCACATACACTTCATAGTCACAGAGGAGTCATGTAGAAATGCCTAAGAGAGAAATGTGGGGTTGAGTGTCTTACCCAGGGTTAGTCCAAACTACGGCCCGGGGGTCAAATGCGACCATATTGTCAGTAAAAATGGTTAATATCTTCAGTTAGCTGAGTTTCTAAGGTTCTGAGGTTTTTAAATGTTAAGAAGCCCTAGAGATGTCCCGATCCGATCACGTGATCGGCTCCGATCCCCGATCCCGATTTTCCCCCGATTTTCAAAAGATCGGAGTCGGGAGAAAAAAATCGGGGATCGGGATTTTATATTTTTTTTTATCAAGTTTTATTTTATTTTTTAATTTAATGTTACAAAACAAAAATGACCATGTTCACGTCTTAAAGTCATCCTGAGGCCTTAGTTTTGGTTTAAAATTACACAACATCATGTATGTGTTGCTTTCTTTGGGCTTGTTTTCAGACCTGGTTGCTTATTTCTCTCAAATCTGGCAACAGAGTGGGCGCAGTGTCTAATAGTAGCAGTAAGCTAACGAGAGGCTACGTTCAGCTGGTGACTCGGGAGTCGGGACAGAGAAAATGTCAGGAGTTTGGAAGTATTATAAAATTGAAAGCGAAGGCAGTGTAACAGCCAGATGCAATGTTTGCAAGGCAGAGGTTCTGCGTGGTGGAAAGAACAGAGCTACGTTCAACACGACCAATCTAATACGCTACCTGAGAAACACCAACAACACGACGAGTACACAGCGGCCACTCAGGTAACGGCACTGAAACAACCGACACTTTCAGAGACTTTCAAAAGGAAAGAGAAACTGCCCCAGAACAGTGAAAAGGCCAACAAAATAACAGCAAAGATAGCTGAATTCATCGCGTTGGATGACCAGCCGTTATCTGTTACCTGTATTTTCTCTTAATGCATTGCATAAAGATTGGATCGGGAAAAATCGGTATCGGCAGATTGTCAAAATCAAATGATCGGAATCGGATCGGGAGCAAAAAAAGGTGATCGGGACATCCCTAGCCTTGAGACAGTTTCGTGAAAAAAAAAACCCTTCCTATTTCCTCTTATTATAAGCAATCTCAGGCTTCTGTTTTAAGGAATGAGCTGCGAACAAAATAAATGGAACCCTATGGAGAGCTGTGATGGAGGCTGTTGTTTTTCTTAAAGCATATTCAAGTATTAAGCATCATTTACCAACATTTGAATCATTTTGCTAAATTATGAGGCAATATAACTCACCCCTAGTGAGTGGCCCAAGCCTTCGTATCTTTTTCTGTCTGTGGCCCTCGGTGAAAAAAGTGTGGACCCGCCTGATAATGATCGAACCACTGACGTTCTGGGAGATGCCCATTGACCCCTGAGCCACAGTCTCAACTGCTAAAATATGGCGAGAAGGCTTGAGGTCATGTTGCACACACTTTCTGTTTCTCTATCTTTCAATCTCAACACAATTAACAAACCTTCTTAATGACAGCTCCCTGCTCTGCTTTCTTCCATTCATTCCCTTATCTCAGTTTCTTAGAGTTACACAAATCCAATCCTGGCATCGTCTGGCCAACAGCTGTTACCTAGAAGAGAAACCAGTGATTATGAGTAAGTGCTTGCTGCGTCTTATCAATAGCTGTAATTATAGGGGAGAGTCTTGAGTCGCACTGCGAGGAAATCTCTGTTTTGGAATGCATTGACACTTTGTGAGTATCTCCATCGCCTGTTACCGAGCCGCACACATTACTGTACTGCAACTTTGAAGGTTTTGTAAGATGAGGCTTCTAATCATAAGCGATCCAGGGAAAGATCAATTAAAAACAGCAGCTAAAAGACTTTCAGCCTTGGCTGTTGGTTACAGGGGTTTATGACCTGATTATGTTGCTTTAAAGTCAACGTAATGCCCTTCAAATTATTCCAAACTATAATCTGTTGTGTGTTTTACAAACCATCCGCTAAAGCAGGGGTGGGGAACCTCATGTCTCCATGTCTTTAATGCTCAAAAAGCTCTTCATTGTTCTCATACTGCCTGTGCTGCAGCACCTCTTTTCACCCTCTGTCTGAAACCAGAGCCTAGTCTGCTCTGATTGGTTAGCTAGCTGGCTCTGTTGTGATTGGTCAACCGCTTAGAGATGTCCCGCCCCTTAGCCCATCATGTACAATGCGTCAGAGCGCTAGCCTTTGCAGACCATTTACAAGCAGAAAAACTTATATAACACACTACAGGAAAAGGAAAACCTGAAAAAGCATAATAGGGCCTCTTTAAGTAAAGTTACTGTCGATGTTTTGGAGCAGAACAATTTGTTTTCATCATGTAACCGCCAGATGGAGATTGAGACAGGATGACAGTGATGAATAGTGTGACTAGTCTCACAAAGTACCAGACACATTTCCATTATTCGTGGTGACGCTTCAGAAACTCACCATTCCTCATTAGCACATTAAGTGTGGGACACACTGTTGTCATAGCAGGGGCAGAACACATTTAGGAGGACACATTTCTGCTTTTTCTCCCCATCAACAGTTGGGTTAAGCATGCCTGGTGGAGCAGTACGTTTAAGGAAGACATTTTCACCAACTCCAGGGATGTAATTCCAGATCCAGGCTGGGCAATTGGCAATTTAGGGCTGAAATCCATTTCAGTTTATACCAATGCAATATGCTCAGGTTTGTTGATAGGGCGGTGGTGGCGAAGTCCATAGGGACTTGGCTTGGCAGCTGGAAGGTCACCAGTTTAAGTCCCGGAAAGACCAAGTGCTACCGAGGTGTCCCTGAGCAAGGCACCGTTCCCCACACTGCTTCCCGGGCGCCGTACATAATGGCAGCCCACTGCTCCTAACACTAAGATGGGTCAAATGCAGAGAAACCTTTATGGTACCTGTACTACGTAATGACAATAAGTTTAATCTATCTATTCATATAGTCTACGTTATAGAAAAAAGTGGAGCATTTTAGCGAGCGTAAGTGGCCTTTTCTAAATTGACTTTATACCGGCATCTCACTCAATCTATTGATATCAATTGATGTTAAAGTACTCCTTGAACCGAATTAGCAGCAGCTGATATTGAAGTTGCACTTCCCGTCTGCTGCTGTGTTCACTGGAGTGCTGTTAACAACATGCAGAGCTGTTCGGATGAAAAAGGTTCCCATGGTTGTTAAAATCAAGAGCATCCAGCTGTCTGAGGACCTTTATGATCTTTGAAATGCACACACATGCATGCGCTTTTATATGTTTGGGGTTTTAATGTGGGGAATCTAAGCTCATCTGAAATAAAAGTTGTATTAACAGGCAAGCACAGGCGAGATTATTCATACAGTAGAACACAAGGCAATTCAAAGTGCTCAACATAAAATAAAAAAATTACAGCAATAAAGAGGACTTATTATGCTCATGTATAGGTTCATCGTATTTTATGCCTCTACTTTGACATCTTTCCATGCTTTAATGTTCAAAAAGCTCTGCAGCACCTCTTTTCACCCTCTGTCTGAAACCAGAGCCCAGTCTGCTCTGATTGGTTAGCTGACCGGCTCTGTTGTGATGTGTCAACCGCTTAGACATGTTCCATCCCTTGGCCTATTATGTAGCATATGTTGGATTGCTAACCAATAGAAATGCAAGTGTTACATAGTGATGTCACTATGTTCCAAGGGAGTCCAATGGAGGCATTTCAGGCCCCAATCTGATTTCTCTGATGTATGCTCTGGGTAAGCTTGCCATTTGCCCCTTCAACTATTGGGAAGAATTCTTCCTCACTTCCGATATCTCAGCTACAATTTAGCAAGGGTACAGTTAAAGGTGGGGTAGGTAAGTTTGAGAAACCGGCTCGAGATACACTTCTTGTTATATTCCATGGAATGCTCTTAACATCCCGATAGCAATGAATATCTGAAGTGCTTTGACAAAAAATCCATAAAAAAATGTCATCTGTGGTACTGTAAAAAGCACGACCAATCATCTGAGCCGGCCCGGCTAAAGTAACTGGATGGCCTACCTGCCTGTCAGCCTTCCATCTGTGCATAAACTTATCTCGTGCCCTCATTGGTCATGTGCGCGTTCGTGTGTGTTGGAGGAGGGGCTCTGTGAGGAAGTAGCAGATTTCTTCCGGCTCTGTATTTTCGAATTCTAGCGCACTCGAGCTGGCTTCTCAAAAATTACCTACCCCACCTTTAAAGCTTCCTGTGCTTATTGCACCAATTAAGTCTGTGATTGGTTGAAAGAAATACAAACAAGCCACAGTGGTTTTACTCGGTGCAAGTATGATAATATGTGGAGCCAGCCCTTTCTCCAGTGCTGACACAGTGCCGTGGATATTTGGATTAGCAAGACTACAGTTAAGGGGGAACCTTTTGATTATTTCCCAGGAAGGCTTTCATTGTGGAACATGGGCACAAAGTACTCATAGCTGCTTATTATCACAAAGGGCTAAATGCTGACTGCAGTTAGTTAGAGAAGAAATACAGTTTAGAAGAAGTTAGTGTTGGCGCTGACAGCATTGTACTCAGTAATTACTGAGATTTATGAATAACAGATATGAAGAAGGTGTATTTGTCTGTATTTTGGGGGGAAATAAAGCATTGCACGTGGAAGTCTTTTTAAAGCCTTAATGTTTATAGATGAATCACTAGTGTTAGCGCATTAATGTTGATGGCCAAAGATAAAACCAAATGTGTCACCAAACTGGGACATCTGGTGACATTTGAGGGCCAGATTAACATTTCAACATGTTTTTTGAACCAAGTTTTCTTTAGCAAAAAGTATTATTCACAACAATCCAGGTGTGCTCGCTTGCATGTGTACACCCGCATGATGTTTTAAACAAGCGATGGTTCATTTTCAACCTGTGGGATTATCTGACCACATTTAAAACTTCGATGTTGTGATTTGGTATAAAAGCAACACAACCACATAAACAAAACACGGGGGGAGATATTGAAAATGATTTCACGCATTTGGCTACATTACCACACAATAGCCCCCAAACTATTTATGCCCGTTTATCTAATATGAACCCGCTCTGTGTGCATTTGGTCTGAAAAGAGAACACCACAATCAAGGGATGTTTTTTCTCTCTGCCTCCACTCTTGTCTCCGACTCCCTCTTCTTCTAGTGGACCTTGAGGAACTATGTGACAGATTGTGTATCTCGAGTGTGTGTTTGTGTGTATGTGTGTGTGTTCTGGCTGGTTGACCATCCGACAGAGGTTGTTGTAATCCCTATTGTTGCTGAAATGCCACCGCTGTTATTAGGGAAGATTTATGTGCTGTGCCCAGGGATGAAGTCAGAATGCCAGCTTGTGTGTGTGTGTGTGTCTCTGTCTGTCTGTGTGTTATTAATACATTGCACAGGGGAGTCACAATGCCAGAATGCATCCATGTTTATGAGTCTATCAGATGTAGCTTACATTTTTATATTTATGGATTTATGTAACTGAATAGTATCGATCAATCAATGTTTATTTATATAGCCCAATTTCACAATGTTAGATTTGTCTCAGTGGTCTTCACAGTGTGTACAGAATATCAGTATGACAATATGACACCCTCTGTCCTTAGACCCTCTGTCCTTAGACCCTCTGTCCTTAGACCCTCTGTCCTTAGGCCCTCACATCGTACAAGGAAACACTTCCAGAGAAAACCCCACAGTTTAAAGGGAACATGGGAGAAACCTCAGGGAGAGCGACAGAGGAGGGATCCCTCTCCCAGGACGGACAGACGTGCAATAGGTGCCGTGTGTAAATTGAAAAGATAATACATTTGACAGCATAGGTAGTCCAAATGTTAGGAAATGCATGTGTCTGTAATAAGAAAATGAATCCATGAGGATGTCAACAATCCTGTGGGAGCCATCAGGGAAGTAGTATGGTGAAAGCCTGGACCACAGAGACAGGTTCAGCCACGACTCGAAATCCAGGACTCAGATCACGATCAGGACTCAGGATCAGTAGGTTATCCTTTTGGTCAACTAGATTTTCAGCAGACACAATAATTGAATTAACAGCAAGCACAATGTATGATATCACATGTTGCAGACCGCTATATGGACCCCAACATTGGACTTATTATCTAAGCAATTCAAAATATATCAATGCTTTCAAATGTTGGTTTCAGTATTGGTTTATGTTTGATATAAATACTGAAAATATGCTGGTAAGTGCTACTTTCCAACAACTTTTTTACTACTCTTACCATGTTGAAAGGTTTGAAAGGTACGAATACAAAGAGGCAAGCAACAGAAACCTAAACTATTTTTGCTGAAACACTTTTATATGATATGATATTAAAGGTGGGGTAGGTAAGTTTCAGAAACCGGCTCGAGATACACTTTTTGTTATATTCCATGGAATGCTCTTAACATCCCGATAGCAATGAATATCTTAAGTGGTTTGACAAAAAATCCATTAAAAAGTCATCTGTGGAAGCCGTAATACTGTAAAAAGTACAACCAATCCGTTTAGCCGGCCCGGCTAAAGTAACTGGATGGCCTACCTGCCTGTCAGCCTTCCATCGGGGTGCAAATGTATCTCGTGCCCTCATTGGTCATGTGCGCGTTCCTGTGTGTTGGAGGAGGGGCTCTGTGAGGAAGTGGCAGATTTTCTCCGGTTGTGTATTTTCAAATTCTAGCGATCTCGAGCCGGTTTCTCAAACTTAACTACCCCACCTTTAAAGGTAGGGTAGGTAATTCACTTCAGAAACACTTTTTGTTATATTCCATGGAATGCTCTTCACATCCCGATAGAAATGAATATATTAAATGCTTTGACAATAACTAAAAATTAAAAAAGGTCATCTGTGGAAGCCGTAGTACTGTAAAAAAAAAAGCACGACCAATCATCTGAGCCGGCCCGGCTAAAGTAACTGGATGGCCTACCTGCCTGTCAGCCTTCCATCTGGGCACAAACTTATCTCGTGCCCTCATTGGTCATGTGCACATTCGTGTGTGTTGGAGGAGGGGCTCTGTGAGGAAATCTGAAGGAAGGGGCAGATTTGTTTCGGCTGCGTACTTTCAAATTCTAGCGCACTCAAGCTGGTTTCTCCATTCTTACCTATACCCTACCTTTAATTTAAGCTACAATTACTGCATCCTGTCTGTTCATACCTTATATTTCATGCTTTCTATCCCTTAAGCACTTAAATATCTAAGGGTGAAGTCAGGTAAAACATGGCGAGTGTCATAGTCTGCTCCATCATTCACCAGTAGTTTTCCATTCACCTGTCTCACCTGTTTTCCACACCCACTCGTTAACTCACTCTCTTTCTCTTCTGCACCCATTAGCTTCTGCCAGTATTTAAACTCGCACCTGACACACACTCTTTGCCAGATTGTACTTTGCCTCATGCTTGTCTCTCCCGCGTTCAACACTAGATTGCCTACCCGGTTCCGACCCTGCCTGTCCCCGACCTGCCTGCTCTGCCTGTTTCCTGATCCTGCCTGTTCCTCGACTATCCTGCCTGGCCTGTTATCCGACCCTGCCTGTATCCACGCTGACCGCCTCGCTTACTCCCTGACCCTCTGCCTGTCCCTGACTCACCTTCTGCCCGCTGTCCTCCGGTGCGTTATACTGCCCGGTTGGTATTCCTCCGATCCAGTGGAATCTCCAATAAAGGATATTACCAATTCTCCTTGGTTTCTCGAGTGCTGCATTTGGGTTCTCCTTAAGACTGTGACAGCGAGGCCTCCAGATGCCACTCACCTCTACATTTGACCCATTGTTGGCACATTAATCCTTTTGTTATAAAACTGGTTTTACTCTCACGAGTATTGGAGGAGGGGATGGACCTAAAAAAGACTTAACATTTAATTTGAGGTTTTAATCCAGGCAAGAACATTGTATGTCATGCTACAAGTAGCTCTGTTCTCTTAAATACAGGTTAACCTAATGATGGGTTAAAGTGCAGGTGTACAGAAGGTCGGGTGATTGCAGAGTTGAAGGGGAACAGGATGATAAAGTGATAATAAAGCCAGGAGAGGAAATCAAAACAGGCGGGAAAACACACAAAGACAGGAAGTTAGAACAGACATTAAACAGAATGCGAACGTTTCAAAATAAAACAGGAAACAGAGAGAAAATGTGATCATGACACCTTCAGCCAGTCGAAATTCACTCTACTGAATGTGTACAGTCATTGCCACAATATCCTACAAATGATAAATATATGTTTACACAAGATTACATCTGTGTTTGATTTGAGTTTTAACATTAAACTAGCAGGTTTCACTTTAACCCCTATGTTGTGTTCGGGTCTCCCGTGACCCGTTTCAAGTTAAAATTATATAATAACTACACTCTAGTTTTTTTAATCGGAACAAAGCTTCATGCAGCTATACTGTATAAACTGTATAAACACTACAACACAGATTTTGACAATTTTTGCCAAGTCCGAAGGTCTCTAAAAAAAAAATTAAAATGTGGTGTTCGGGTCTGGGGAGACCCAGCAGAATTGTTTTGGGTGACTCGAGGTCAAATTTGGCCCAATCAAGATTCATCTTTGAATGTTTCGCAACATGCACCTGGTCTCCCCTCCCTCCTCTGCCCCCCTCCCCTCCCCCCCCCCACGGGAACTCAACCTTTCTCAAAGAATATGCACACTAACACTTGAACCTGAACTCACACATGCACGTGTGGTTTAATGTGTTTTGGGCCATAACATTCAACATACAACAGGGTTGTACGGTTATGAACGCATTAGAAGTTAGTAATGATGTAGTTAAAACAATATTGGATGATAGTCATTTTTTTGTTGTGTTTTGGACTGAGATAAATCATGGGTCGAAATTGACCCGCGAACACCATGAACGGTAACAGCTTTTGAACACAACACAAGGTCTGATTACCTCATGTGCCAAATATGTTATGTTATAAGAACAATATGTCATACCCATACCAATAAACAGCTTAAATAATTCAATGTCGTTAACCTAAAACAAATCTGTTGATTGAAGAGAGCAGAGAGTAGCTCACTGGGTTTGGCGTTTGATATTGCTAGCACTGAAGTACACACACAGATACACAAAAGCATCCCATGATGGATGACTTATTAACCGTGAAATCAGTGTGTTTGCTCCCGTGATAAATGCTTTCCACCTTGCTCTGAAATATCTCAGTCTACGTTTAATGTGTATTAGTTTGCAGGACTGATTGTCATCACAGCATGATGCATGTGCAGTTTATGCACATAAACACAATTATAAGTCCTTTAATAACGTGGGAAGGCAAGGACACCCATACACAAACACAAACACACACTTAGTTGTAATCATGAGTCAGGTTGGGTGGCTGCATATCAATGGTAGGGTGAGGATTGATAACCTAAAGGATGTACAAGGAAGGGTCAGTCTGTCCTCTCCTCAAGGTCTTTTGATATTCAAGAGAGACCTTCTTCTAGCCACTTATGTCACTTGTCATTCATCTTTGTTGTTTCTTCTAGCCCAGTGTGTGTACGTGTGTGTGTGTGTGTGTGTGTGTGTGTGTGTGTGTGTGTGTGTGTGTGTGTGTGTGTGTGTGTGTGTGTGTCTATTGCTGAGCCTGTCTGCCCTTGTAAGTGCATCTGAATCACGTGTGCATGTGATCTTTGGTGTGTGTGTGTGTGTGTGTGTGTGTGTGTGTGTGTGTGTGTGTGTGTGTGTGTGTACGAGTGTTCGAGTGGCTGTCATATATGCAGTTCAGTGAAGGATGGCACCAATGAATAAGCGTGCAGCACCAATGTCATCTTGAAACCTTCAAGGCGAGGAATATGAGAGGCCAGCGAGACCATCAGACACAACATTGACTTCCGGCGTGCATATGTTTGAAATACATTTCTTGTACATCACTGCAACAGAAAAGCCTGTCGCAAATAAACCCACTGACCCTAAAATACAGGGACTACAGGGATTAGCGCATATTAGCTAGCAGGTGACACGCTGTTTCACTACAGACATATTTGTCACTTCGGTAAAACTACAGTATGAATGCAATATAAATAGTATGTCTGCATTGATATACTCCTGTCTGTTTGTCACGGAACTTTTCTCTGAATTCCTATTTGACCTTTTGTTTCCCCCTCCCTCCATTACTCAGACCTTCCTTCTCCAGGCAGTCATGTCACTGGTGTTAACCGTACAGTTCATGAACCCCCTGGACCCTGCTGTAATACGTTGGTAGTAACAGAATGGTTGTAAACCAGCTCTAAATGACCAAAATGTTCTTCTATGTTTTTATTAATTACAGTTACAATAAAACCTGGTCAGACAGAATACCATCATGGTTTGAGGAAACACTTTATTGTGTGCATGAGAAGTGACGTATGATGTACTTGTTATACATTTTGGGCGGTGGTGGCGAAGTCGATAGGGACTTGGCTTGGGAACTGGAAGGTCACCAGTTCAAGTCCCCGAAAGACCAAGTGCTACCGAGGTGTCCCTGAGCAAGGCACCATTCCCCACATTGCTCCCCGGGCGCCGTTCAAAATGGCAGCACACTGCTCCTAACACTAGGATGGGTCAAATGCAGAGAAATAATTTCCCCATGAGGGATTAATAAAAGTTCATCTTAATTTGGTAATTCACTTCACTTATATTAATTTTTCTTTCTTTTCAGTAATTACCGAATATATACTTAGTTGGCTCAAAAAGACATCAACATATATACAGCCTCTCTAGACACTTCTAACATACATATATATTCATTTGATTGTTAAGTCATGTAATATATATTGTCTCATTTACACACAAACTAAGCATTGACTTGCGTGGTGGTGGCGAAGTCGATAGGGACTTGGCTTGGGAACTGGAAGGTCACCAGTTCAAGTCCCGGCAAGACCAAGTGCTACCGAGGTGTCCCTGAGCAAGGCACCGTTCCCAGAGCGCCGTTCAAAATGGCAGCACACTACTCCAACACTAGGATGGGTCAAATGCAGAGAAACAATTTCCCCACGAGGGATTAATAAAAGTCCATCATCTTTGACCTGTTTTGAGTCATTGAGCATCTGAAAGAGGAGTTAGTGAAGCTCAGCAAGGCAGGTCCATCCTTTTGATATCCTTTCTCAATTCTTAGTGGTCATTTGTCTTTTTAAGGGTAGATGTGTGTGTACAGTATTCAGGTTGGGTGTGGGTCTTTCTCACAGTATTAGAAGGCAAGATTTATCGGTTCAGTCTCCAAAGGGCTTTACGCAAACATCCATACAAAGAGAGACAAACTGCGTGACATCTTTCGGATGTACTCACAGTTACAGCAGATAAATAGAGTAAACCTTTAGGAAGGCTCTGTGTCTTTTGAAATCAAAAATGGCACAAGCTTTTATAAAAAAAAGGTCACCCTAGATAGCAGATTTAGACATTGAATACAAGATGAGATAGCAGACATCCACACACACCATCCAGCACGCACATACATACTGTTTACAGACACAAGCCAACAAATGCAGTACAAACAAACTCACACACTTGGCATCAGATCAGAGAGACACGCTTACCAGTTGGCAGTTTCCGTTTTAATCTTTGAAATCGGCGTCCACTTTCATGGCTGAATGTCACACTGACAAAAATGCAGCTCTGCGTTCTCTCAGAGGTAAGACACCCATTAGATCTGCTGCGGCTTTCACTTCCACAGAAGACAGTGAGACGTGCAACTGTATACCCCCCGAGTTGAACCAGCTTTCAAGTTCAAGCGATGCACGTTCCACGCTGTTGCACACTTCAAGCTTGTGAGATGTGTAAAAGCCTGGAAGCACAGAAACAGAGCAGAACCGTCAACATGTCTGTTCTGACAACACTTGGTTTCAATATAACTAGTTTAACCTGTATTTAGCCCAGTGCTTGAATCAGTAAAATGCTGGTACTCAGCTGCCGGCCCGGACTGGCCATCGGGAGGACCGGGAGGTTCCCCGATGGCCTGGCCTGCTAAGTGGCCTGCTGGCCTGAGGATTTTATAAGTATGTATTGTGAACACAACGGGAGGGTGTGTGTTAGTCTATGTGTGGCGCGAGCGAGCGAGAAAGCGCGCACACCGGTTACGCTAGCGAGCTGTGCTAACGGATATAAGTAGCTGTTTCAACAACAAGGTGGAGGAGAGTCCTCTCCTGTCAGACTGAGAGTCTGATAACTACAGCTCACGTGAGGTAAATTACTCTCTGAGTGTTTAGATAGTTAACTTAGTCTAAGTTATCTCAGTGGGTCTCAAACGGTTCAGTCACCATTTATGTAAACACATATTTCCATTTGAGGGGGGAGTGATTAGTAAAATATGCAATAAAATATAATATAATACAAATAAAATGTTAACTAGGTGAAAAAAGGTAAGATAAACTTGTTGAGAGCTAAAACTAGTCTTTGCTGCTGCCTCAAAGAGGAGCAGGAGGGAGAGGAGGGAGAGGAGGGAGAGGAGGGAGACAGGTGAGGCTGGTTCAGGAGCCCAGACACACTCTCACAACTATAAATGAACCAAAAACAAATAAATAAACACCTTTTAGTGTTTTTCATATTGTATTATGGTATGTTATTGGTTATGGCAATGTATACAGTTATAATAATAATAATAATAATAATAATAATAATATATTTTATTTATAAGCACACTTTTCATTTGTGAAAACAAAACTCAAAGTGCTACAAAAAAAGGGTGAAATATGGGTGTAGTCTCTTTATTTCCCCCTCAAAATGCACCAGATTGATGCATTTAACTCCAACATTTAAAACAAAAATCTTACCGGGGGAGCATGTCCCCGGACCCCCCTATAGGATTTGAGGTCCACCCCCACTTAAAATATGTTTCCATGGACAGGTTCCTAAACAGATTTGCACATTTTTGTAAATAGTAACCCATTTCCATATGTTTATTTTTGGGTAGTAGATTTAAACTAGAGGGCTATCACTTCGGGCAGCAACGCTGTAAATATTGACAAATAAATCCAGCAAAATGGCACAACAAATTGGTAGTGGCCTGACTGGGTGTACAATTCCCAGCCTGACTTATTGTCCCAGTCCGGCCCTGATTGACGCATGACAACAAATATGCCCAGCGTACCTATTATGCGCCGCAGCAATGGACTAGAGCAGAAAATACATCACATAACGTTAGCAATAGTGCGAAAAGACAGCGGTTGTCGCCGGACAAGGATCTCCTTTCCTGCTGAAAGATGGTGAGTGTACTCAGGGAGGAGGAGTCATTTAACCAGCCGCCAGTATGAGTCAGGCTTTACTTTCTTTTATATCCATAAAGAAAAAGTAAATCTGTTTACAGTTGTTTCATATGGATGTTGAGAGGTATCCATAGATCTCTTCATTTTGCTCTCAAAGTGCATCAGATTGATGCATCTAACTTCAATATTTAAAAAAAAAATCTTCCCGGGGGGGCATGCCCCCGGCCCACCCTAGGGTGTCAGGTCCACTCCCCACTTATAAAAATAGCACTCTACCCCTGCACCCCCTCTAATCTCAGATGCACCCTGAGTCTTTTTGTTTAAGTACAGTGAGCCTTTCTAAAATATACAGTAAAGAGACAAACCCACAGCATTATAGGATATACTATGACTTTGAGCCAAATACTTGTTTTTGGGCTGTATAAATAAATTGACTTGAAACTTTTTTATTCCAATTCAAGCACATCACAAGAGCTCAATCTAAAAAAGGCAAAGGTTATGATATTTGAATCCTTGGGTCCCCTGAAAGGCGCTTTACATTTGAGTTATTATTATTATTAAATGCAATTGCCATAATTAGAAAGCTAACGTAGTAGGTTGGTGTGTGGCGCAGTGGATAGAGCCTTGGTGTTGGGATCAGGGGGTCACAGGTTCAAACCCCACTGCAGTCAGCATGTCGTTGTGTCCCTGAGACACTTCACCCCAAATTGCTCCTGTGGGGATTGTCCACAGTGTTGAGCATGTAAGTCGCTTTGGATAAAAGCGTCTAACATGTAATGCAATGTAACGCTAGGCTATAAACAAACTACAGCACGGTTGCATGGCTGTGCAACACCACCGCTAAGCTAAAAGCGGCTAAGGTTCAACGTGATGGTGTTAAGTAGTTTGTTTAGGCACTTGTTAGTAAGAGCCACCACATTCCCACAATCAAATAATACCCCCCCACCCCAGATGTGTTCTTGTTTCATCATGAGTTTGGTTTCTTTAGTTCCAGCTAAAAAAAAATCACAATTAGACATGTTTCCCCAAATCGTTCAGCTCTAGTGATTTTTTCTGTTACTCAACATTTTAGTGTCGAACATGAGGTCGGTTTTCCCTTCATTTAATTGAACTGAGACTTTCTGTCTCACTTACTGAAATGACACGTTTAGGTATCAGAATTTCATTATCCTTTTCCATTAGTTCAGTGAGTTGTTAAAAACTAAATGAAACTCTTTAATTCAAATCCAAATTAACTTATCAAACTAACTTTTAACAATGGACTCAGATCTCCTTATATATCTGTCGTGTTTCACCAAAATAATGTGATTTAGTAATATCATACCTTGTTAAAAATGAGTGGGCATTTGGACAGGCAGTGGTTTGGGATATTATTCAGTAATAGTAGTACACAACTTACTTATGTATTTGGACCCCTGCCTTGTTATCTCTGGTGTGTGTATGTTCCTTTAAGGTTTTCCCTTTGGTCTATCAGCTGGGATTGAGGACACCTGGCGGCCGGTACCAGAGGGTTAAAGGGCCTGAGTGAGACCTGCAATCTCTCTCTGGCAGGAGGACGCAACGTGAACAGCAGCCACGACCAGCTGACCTCTTGTTTCGTCGTTTGTTTCGCCTGTTTGTGTCCTTCAGCAGCAGTGAATAAACTCTTTTTTTCTATTCACGCCCTCGTTTTCTGTCGCGCGTTTGTTGTGGCTGAGAGCCATGACAACTTTCACTAGGTCCTGTTGAAGGATGCAAAAAGGTCAATGAGGTTTGTTTTGCAAGCCACACAACACCAAGGTGATTCAATTGAACACATTGTTATAATAATTATAATTAAAATAATTATATTATTATTATTAATTATATTATTATAATTATAATTAAAATATTAATATATTCGATTTATATGGATTTTTTCTACAAATACCCAAAGATGCTTTACAATAGAAAATAGATAAAGAAAGTAAAACTCTCGCTCCTATTGGCCAGCACTCCAACACACTGTACGTGATAGGCTAAGGGGCGGGACATCTCCAACGGTTGAACAATCACAACAGAACCGGCCAGCTAACCAATCAGAGCAGACTTGTCTCTGGTTTCAGACAGAGGGTGAAAAGAGGTGCTGCAGCACAGGCGGTATGAGAAAAATAAAGAGCTTTTGGAACATTAAAGAATGTAAACATGTCACAGTAGAGATACAAAAATACAAATATGAACCTGACAATTAGCATTTCATGTCCTCTTTAAAGATAATGAATAAGAGTTTGTAGAGTTTAACAAAATATGGTTTTGATCACAGAGTTGTTAACAAGGTATCAAGGTGCAGGACATTTTAAAAGGTAAAAACCAACATATTGATTTTTAAAGTACATTTTCTTTGAACCAGGTCGAAGAACTGTCCCTGATGGGGATCGTCCGCAATTAGTTTTTAATTCCACACTCTTCAGGATGTCAATACCAGTGTATTTCAGAAGGGAAGTGTCTCCTTCTTTTACGTATCAACTGTTTCCCATCTGGATCTCCTCTGTCTTCCCGTCTCGTTCGGCTCTTCCCCAAACTCTTGCTGTCAAGTACTGTCAGTAACATTGTGCAATGTCCCTTGTTTATATCCCTTAATTTGTCATTCTTCCCATCTACCCTGAATGCTCCTCGACTCTTTGTTTTGTTTCTGTTCCTCCCTTTCTCCCAGCTCACCCTCCCATGACAGCTCTGGGCCACTCTGTCGTCCCTTGTGTGTGTAAATATATCTATATGTGTGTGTGTGTGTTGAATCTGTGTGACTGCGAGTGTGTGAATACAATGCCAATGTGGCCCTCGGCTTCCTGTCTGATTAAAAGATATATAGATTTCTTTGGGGTTCACTTTTCTTTTCCAAATCATTCTTACGGCTTTATGGGAGCTTTTGTTATGGTGGCTATGGTGTAAACGTACTACAAAGGCCCAACACATTTCCATTAGGAAAGATGCAACGATAAAAACACAAAGCATTTACTAAAAGCACCGCATCAAAACACGACAAGTGATGCAGCTGGAACTGAACCGGAGCGCTTGATGACGTTCGGAAATGAACATTAACTAGTTTTGGCACATTTGTGTATTTTTTATTTGCCTTTTTTCTGAACCTGCAGCACGTGTCTCCGATCGGGAATGTCTCGGGCTGTTTGTAGCGTGTTTGCACCTGTCGACTGCAGTATACTGGTGCATGCATGGGTGTATTTTGTAGCGCCGTGTGACAGATGTTCTTACAGATAACCGCATTGTCCGTCTTCGGTTGAATTATAACCTTCGTGACGAGGCATAACATTTCTGCTGCTTTCATGAATTTCATGCCAGAGAACGTGAAGGTCGCCAAATGCTTGAATCCATTACAGGCAATGATCTGGAACTTTGTGTGTTATGGATCAAAATAATGTTTCTTCTTAAGTACCTTTTACATTTCTCACAAATGAAAACCACATGCAGTGTATACACTTTTGCCGCAGGTCATCAATAGAGTGAAACACGTATATAAGTAGATCATTTACAGCAAAGAGCAGATTTAAATCCAGGAGCTTGTTACGGCCTATAGGATCTTGGACCCCAAAGCAAAAGACTGGAGAGAGATGGTCGATAAACAAAAAGCTTTATTCAAGCAGAGAACAAAAAATACGGCAGTGGAGTCAGGAAGTTGGCTGGCAAAAATCCAAACAATAATCCAAACAACGAGGAGAGCAGCGAGACACACCGGAGGGTCGAAACACAGAGGAATTATCTGGCAGGGAAGTGGCATGAGGACCGGACTTTTATCTCTACAGGTGAAGAGGTGAGTGGAAACAGGTGTGCCTCGTCTGCTACTGGGAGGAGCCAGCCAACTCCCTGTCACACGCCAGCCCTGCAGAGGAAAACAGAGAAGAGAGGGGTGAGACAGGAAATAGCACACAAAAGCACACAATAAAAATACAACTAAACAGAATCATAACAGTACTCCCCCCTCAACGGACGCCTCCTGGCGTCCTACCAGGCCTGTCCGGGTACCTCTCATAAAAGTCCCTAAGGAGAGCAGGGTCCAAAATCAGGGAGCGGGAGACCCATTGACGCTCCTCTAGTCCGTACCCCTCCCAATCCACCAAGTACTGGAACCCCCGGCCTCGCCTTCGTACATCCAACAACCGCTGGACGGTGAAAGCAGGATGATTGTCAATACTCCGGGGGGGAGGAGGGGGCTCGGCCGGAGGGCTCAGAGGACTGGAGGAAACTGGTTTGAGAAGTGAGACATGAAATGATGGGTGGACATTCAAGGCAGCAGGCAGCTTGAGCCTAACCACAGCGGGGTTAATAATCCGTTCAATGACAAACGGGCCAATGTACCTGGGTGCCAGTTTGCGGGAGTCAGTCTGGAGTGGCAGATCACGGGAGGACAGCCAGACCTTCTGACCGGGCTGGTAGTCCGGGGCTGGAGTGCGATGGCGGTCTGCAAGCCTCTGGTTGCGAGCAGCAGTGCGAACGAGAGCTGCCCGAGCTTCATGCCAGACTCTACGGGCCCGCCGAAGATGCCCCTGTACTGAGGGGACTGCCACATCCCTCTCCTGGGCGGGGAAGAGAGGGGGTTGGAACCCAACAGAAGCCATGAATGGAGACATTCCTGTGGTGGAGCAAACCAGGGAGTTGTGGGCATATTCAACCCAAGGCAGGTGGGAGGCCCAGGAGACTGGATGGTGAGAAGAGACACAGCGAAGGGCTGCCTCCAGGTCCTGATTCGCACGCTCAGTCTGGCCGTTGGTCTGCGGGTGGTAACCTGATGACAGACTGGCCGACGCCCCCAATGCCTGGCAAAAGGCCTTCCAGACTCGAGAGGCCAATTGCGGACCCCTGTCAGAAACAATGTCCAGAGGAATGCCATGCAATCTAAAAACATGCTGGGTGATTAGTGTCTCCAGAGCAGAAGGTAACTTAGGTAGGGGAACGAAGTGTACGGCCTTGGAAAAGCGGTCAACAATCGTCAGGATAACTGTATTTCCTTCCGATGGGGGAAGACCCGTCACGAAGTCCATGGCGATGTGAGACCAAGGCCGATGAGGAATGGGAAGAGGGCGGAGAAGACCAGCAGGGGCGCGGTGGGATGCCTTACTGCGGGCGCAGATGGAGCAGGCGGCGACATACTTCTTGGCGTCAGAGGAAATGGAGGGATTCCATGATACTTTGTAGGGCTTGTTCGTGCTGCCCCACACGAGCTCCCTGTGTCGAAATAGCTTGCTTCAATCTCTCAGTCTCTGCGGGGTCCATGCTTTGGCCAGATAATTCTGTTACGGCCTATAGGATTTTGGACCCCAAAGCAAAAGACTGGAGAGAGATGGTCGATAAACAAAAAGCTTTATTCAAGCAGAGAACAAAAAATACGGCAGTGGAGTCAGGAAGTTGGCTGGCAAAAAACCAAACAATAATCCAAACAACGAGGAGAGCAGCGAGACACACCGGAGGGTCGAAACACAGAGGAATTATCTGGCAGGGAAGTGGCATGAGGACCGGACTTTTATCTCTACAGGTGAAGAGGTGAGTGGAAACAGGTGTGCCTCGTCTGCTACTGGGAGGAGCCAGCCAACTCCCTGTCACACGCCAGCCCTGCAGAGGAAAACAGAGAAGAGAGGGGTGAGACAGGAAATAGCACACAAAAGCACACAACAAAAATACAACTAAACAGAATCATAACAGAGCTAACAAAGTGGCTCCTGTTTTCAATAACTCAGTATTCATAGACTGACTTGTGCCGAAGAAACCTTTTCAAGTCAAACTGAAATTATCTCAGGCGATGCTCAGAATATGCTAAAAAGATCAACAGTCATTGCTGAGTCAAAAAAGATCCTGGGACCTAAACTCACAACACGATTCCCAAAGGTAATTGGTAACGCCGAGATGTGCCGTTAAAGACAGCTTATTAAAACAGCGTTGACAAAACGTGAGGCCTGGGGAGAATATTAATGCTAAGTTTCTTGCCAGGATATTAGATTTTCGTTAAAGATTCACTTTGACTTGGGAAAATATTACAATATCATTTAGAGTGGGAATTTCTGGTGTTCAATTTCACGACATTTACAGAAAATGACTTGACAATATTCAAATCAATCCTTTGTTAAGCAGAAGTTATATTTGATATCAACCACAGAATAAAAAAAGGAATATTCTGTAAGAATACAATGTATGTTTAGATTAGCATGTATAAATCCCAAATGTCATTCAATCTTGGGGAAACTTTTAGAGAGATGATGCCTAAGATCCACGCACGCACGCACAGGCAGACAGGCACGCAGGGACACACAAACGCATGCATGAACACACACACACACACACACACACACACACACACACACACACACACACACACACACACACACACACACACACACACACACACACACACACACACACACACACACACACACACACACATACCATGTAGACATCACTTCAGGGGACATTACATTGACTTACATGCATTTCCTGGAGACTTATCCTAACCCTAACCATAACCAACACATGCCTAACCCTAATCCTAACCAAGTCTTCACCCTAAAAGTAATGATTCCCCTCCACCCTCCAATTTGTCCTCATAAGGGAAACCAGTCCCCATACGTGACTATGTAAACATATGTAGGTCCCCACAAGTATAGTAATGCTAGACCACACACACACACACACACACACACACACACACACACACACACACACACACACACACACACACACACACACACACACACACACACACACACACACACACACACACACACACACACACACACACAGTGAGCAGAGCAGCAGACAATGTGTGAAGCTGTCATGAGTTTTACTGTTCCTAGTAAAGTACGCTCGATAAAGTCCTGTTGTTAGTCATGCTCCCATAAAGCTACATTTCGCTCCTGAGACTCAAATAAGGTATGAGAGACTTTTACCACTAATACACACACCAATTGAGTTTATGTATTGTCACAGCATTGGCTATCTTTGTAATTATTTTTCGACCGTCACATACAGTACAGATCCTTGTAAACAGCAAGTGTTATTCTTTAATGCAATGGGCCACAGAACAACACACACACACGCACACACACACACACACACGCACATACACACATACTCACTCACACACAACCATTTATGTTACAGTGCCTCATATGGTCTCCTTTAACACACACACACACACACACACACACACACACACACACACACACACACACACACACCACACACACACACACCACACACACACACACACACACACACACACACACACACACACACACACACACACACACACACACACACACACACAAATGGACACAAAGAATAAGTAATTTATGGGAGAAATAAATACCTTAGTGGTAATGTTATTATACATTTGTTATCCCATTAAATCGGCAGATGATGCGTATAAGAATTGCAAGAACATTTCATGTTAACACAAGACACTTCTGTTGAAGAACTACAATTATTGAAACCATTTTTAGAGTTCAGAATTAGGGTTAACTCACTTATTTTATTAATTAAATCCAAGGGAGTAGTTTTACTCAGAATACTGTTGTAGAAAAACATGCTTTTCCTCATATACTTCACCAGATATTTGAAAATGGATGTTCCTACCGGGTTTGAATAAAACAAAAAAGACAGCTGGCATTGGAGTTTGTATGAAACCATTTATCTGAAGTTGTTTTGATAACAATCCTTTAATAAGTGGGACGCAGGAGGTCCTCTGTCAATGATCTTGGACATTTTCTTGTTTGGTTTTGAATACTTTGTGGGCTACTTTAGAAGTGAACATTTGTACCGAGTGATGTGTGTACCGTGTTGACCATTTGTCTGGCCATAAGTCTGGAGAAGGATGCCCATGCCAGGAGGGAGGTCAAGGATCCAACTCATTCCTCTTCGAGACACTTCCATTTATCTGGCCTGACTGCATGCATCACACACCCTCAAGGTAGGGCCGTCTGCATGGGTGTGTGTGTGTGTGTGTGTGTGTGTGTGTGTGTGTGTGTGTGTGTGTGTGTGTGGTGTGTGTGTGTGTGTGTGTGTGTGTGTGTGTGTGTGTGTGTGTGTACGTGTGTTGGCTGAAGAAAGGGCAAAAGACTCTCAGAGATGACTGGACATATGGGCGTTGACCATACGAGGACTAGTAGACGAAGTAGAAGTGGAATTCTTTTACAATAATAAATCAATTTATTTTAAACTGAAACAATCTAAGGATCTATATGTATGAATGTATATTGTTACTACACATACATATCATAGGTTTTTACAAGACTATAAATCAAAGTACTTTTTTTAGAAGAACATATATTTTTTGGTTCAAACTAATTTGGAGGCAAGATTGTTTTTATTTATTCATTACTAGTTACATATATTAATTCATTGTAGTTTATATGTCTCCTATGGTACGGTATGGTGTTCTCTTCTGATATGAATTGTCCCCATGTACTTTTACTTTGTGTATACCCCTGCAAAATGCTGAACACCATGTCCCCATGCTCACAGTTTATTCATTAAATTAAACTATTCTTTAATCATCTGTATAACAATTGCGGTCACAATGGCCACATGCATCTAAATACAATGTGCTTCTCCTACAGAAGTCCCTTACGATGATATATGTCCGTTTCAAGATTAATCTGAAAGACAGTGAAACGTAACCATCCAACAACAATGTGATTGACATGAAAACCTGTCAGTTTGTGTCAAATGTAGACGAATCGAGAGGACAGAAATAACCTGTGTTGCTTGACAGGATGGCTTTCAAAAAGTCTATTTCCTTTTCTAGGAATTCAGTAATGTCTATTTTTGCATTCCTGTTCACCTGTAACGCTGACATTTAGATTTCTGTATGTAGTCTTTCCAAATGCTCAAAGAAAGACAATTCCTTTTGTGAATGTATTAATAAAGTATTTACAGCATTGAAAAGTTGAAAAAGAGAAACATTGGGTTTTAATGACGGCTCCGAGCTCATCATTAGAGCAAATACTGTAGATGAGGCTGTCATGTTTCCCATGAAGAACTTGTCACTGCTGAAGTGGAGTCAAATCAGCTTGAGGATGAGAGTGTTGTGTGAACAATTAAATCCTGACACGTCTTCGTATATCTACCTGTCGTGGTGCTGAATGCACAATGGCAACAGTTGACATAAATAGACCCGGAGATGCACACACACAGATCAGAGGGTGTAACATAGAAGCAATTACATCCTTGACATGGAACATCTCAAGGTGTCTTTCACACATGCTTACATACATTCCAATAATTAAACCCACACTTTCAGGAGACATATCTGCAGACAGATCAGGTCTGTTTTTTTCTGTGTCAGTGCACGTTCGCTGCATTGAGGCAGCCAGGCCTGAACCGGGGACAGCAGCACAGTTGGTTGAACACCTCGAGCTGCCAAGCTGTCAGCGTGATGTCTGAATTACAGTGCACACACATCTGTAGGAGTCAACCCGCAGTTAATCTCAACATCTGTATGTGAGGCTGGCCACAGTCCACTGCCTAAGAGAGACAAAAGGTTTGTAAAATAAACATGGCCGGCATGGAAGTTGTTGTTTTTTTCATTTCAAAACAGGTTAAAAAACAACATGGGATGATATGCGTGCTATAGTGGCTTTTATATAATGTGTCCAGGTCACTTCAGTCTGCGATATAAATGGCGTATACGCTACCGTCTTTATCAAATATCTACAACGGTTGCAAGAAAACACGGTCAAAAAGTTGTTGCGATTCAAACTTGCAGAACTCCAGCATCTTACTAGCATACCGTAGATGTGCAATTATGTTGGCTATGTGCGCGGACATCTGCTTCACTGCACTATCACCTGTTGAAATAATAACAGAAACTGGTCTCAGGCCTTCTTCAAACCCTGGTCCTCCGCTTATGGACAAAGACCCATGTGTCGGCAGCTCTACCAATTGAGCGGCCCAGCAATACGATCACTTTTAATGATTTTTAAAGTTGTTGGTTTATTTAGTGTGTAGCTGTGTGTAATAAGCGGGACAGTGTGCAGCGAGATGCTTCACGCATACTTGCCAACCCTCCCGATTTTCGCGGGAGACTCCCGATTTCATTGCCCTCTCCCGGTTTCCTCCCGGGGTCATATTTCTCCCGCATTTCTCCCGATTTCTGACAAAATCAGATTTACTCAGTTTCCACTCTGACTTATACAGCTACACCATTGTTTGGTTTCCATGGTAGCACGTCTCTTTAGTAGCGCTCGCAACTGAAAGTCTGAGAGGGTGAGGGAGATAGTCACAGAAAACAGAACAAGAATCGACAACTCGACCCTCTGCTCACTCCTCTCCAGTAAAATACAGGTCCAGCCCACACATATGCTCCATCAGGGATGGTGCTACAGGCCGCAAGGCAGTGCACTTACAACTACAATGAGCATGTTAAGTTAATCTAATATAGCTCCGGTAGCACCCCCCCCCACCCCCGCGGTGGTTTTGAAATGCTCCCGATTTCTGAGGTCTCAAGGTTGGTAAGTATGGCTTCACGTTGGGCTCATGCTCACCCCGTTGGTGTTTCTTTTTCCATTAACAACCTCCTCCCTGCACACAATCCATTACACACAAAATGATGCATAAACAATGGTAGCCTATTGATTTAAACAATATTCAAGAATATGTAATCCGTCATGCCACGGTAAAACACTTTTCACTTATATAAATAAGTGCTCAAGTTGCTCTTACACGTAGCAAACATTCAAAAAGGTTGTTTATCTACACTGAATTCATGTATTTTGCGATGGCCTTGTCAGATGGTTATTTGGTTCACCACTTTGTACCAAACTGTGGTATATATATATCCAAAGGTTATAATTTATTTTTCTCCATGATATTGACATTTGTGGGTTTGAGTGAAATAAAATCAGAAGTCAACACGTGTAGCTAGTGTGGCATGAACGGCTTTCACTTATAAAATGGTTAAATGGGAGATACAAGATTTGAAATTGACTCAATGACATGCCTCTCTAATTTGCACCTACATTATATCAGCGTGCCGTTTTGGATATATTGAGAGCTCTTCTCTGTGAGAGTCTCTTTTCAGGAGTAGCTCTGCTCTTGTGTCGGCATGATAAGGGCCCGGTTCCAATGACTGTATCAATTCAAAATTCATAATTTGTAATGTCATTCACACATTATCCATTCAGCTCGGAACGATAGGGTTGGGAGAAGAGGCAGCACATCCAAAAAGCTTCTTCTACATATACAGAATTCAGGTACATTAGCAAAAATAAACCTGAACAAGAGAAGCATTTGAGAGGATAGATGGTAAAAAAAAAAGGGTAAATGGAAACAGAAGGCGTTGATAAGCAATAAAAGCCTCCAGCTGGAATCAAACAGAGGATGTTGACGTTACATCTTCCTCGCCAAAAAAGACGCCCACTGCTTCAGCCTTTCAGAGAGGTGCAACTACCAATAGTGGGTGCTTTATTTCCAACATTTACTACCTGAACTGATCATAGTCATAGACTGTATATATAGGATCATAACTCACACTATTAAGGGGACCTATTCTGCACATTTTCATTCTCAGGTTCATATTAGTATGTAGTGTCTCTACTGTGACATGTCTCCATGCTTTAATGTTCAAAAAGCTCTTATTTCTCTCATACTGCCTGTGCTGCAGCACCTCTTTTCACCCTCTGTCTGAAACCAGAGCCTAGTCTGCTCTGATTGGTTAGCTGGCCGGCTCTGTTTTGATTGGTCAGCCTCTTCAGCCCACGTCACACTGTCCCGAAATTGACACCAGATGGACACACGAATATGGAATTGTGAATTTCACACGAAGATGGCCCCGAACTTTGTCAACAGCCAAGCAGCAGCCGAAGTAAGTACGATGCCTACAGAAGGCCACACGATGGCACCGGAACCACACACTCCGTCATGTTGTTTCCATAGCAACACCAACTTCCTGTCAACAGCGTAAACTCGCCTTCAAAATAAAAGCATCTAAATCTAAAACAGGAAGTTAACCTAAATTACATTTAAGACATACAACTGCAACGAAAGTAATATCCTTTTCAGTTTCACAGAACACAAATTGTACTATAATACGATGGCTACACGATGGCATTGCGAGGGCTTTACGTAGTCGTGTTGCCTTCCTAAGACAATCGGGCAGCTTCTTGTTTCCTTCGTATTGTCTTCGTGAGGCGAAAAATGCCCGATGGCACCAATGATCACACGAAGTAAAGATGAAGATTACACGATTTGAACATATGCCCTCACGATGGCCTTACGAAGGGCAAAATGGACACACGAATTCAACACGAAAATGAGTAAGTAACATGTAATGAACCTTCGCAAGGTCTTTCGGCAATTTTTTGGCGTGCCAAAGATTTTGCCACCGCTCACGAAGTTGCTGCTGGAGCCTGAGAAACTCATACGATGGCTGATTATGCCCTCACGAATGGCCCAATGTTGTTACGATCAGAGCCAAATTTGAACATTTCCTTTATCGGGCTTTGTCCTGCCCCTTAGCCTATCACATACTATGTGTTTGAGCGCTAGCCAATAGAAGCACGAATGTTACATAGTGATGTTACTAAAACAAGGGGGGAGTGTGTGGGAGAGAAACTCCCTCTGGAGGGAATTTAGGGATATCATCCTTTGCAGCCATGTACATGAATAAAAACCCTCTATGTACAAAAACCTATATGACCAAAAAGCATAGGGCTGAAAACTTGCTTTGTTTACTTTGGTCTTTTGTTTTTATTCTACAGTACTGTTAACGAGCCCTTTCTTCACTTTAAATGTACTTGTACATTACTAGAATCTGTAGATGTTAATCATCATTTAATTGACCAATCAGTGGTACAAAGGATGAAGAAGAGGGAGAGCAGGAAGGGGAAAAGTCGATAAGAAGATGTTGTCAAAGAGGAACAAGTGAAAAGAAAAGCTTGAGGAGAGATCAAGGAATTAGACTCTGGTCCCAGCATTGGTTAATATACAATGTTTACTGATGGCATGTTTTGTTGACATGTGTAATGTGTCCTTTGACCTAGTGCATTTTAGTGATACACTGTAAACCACGACACCTCTTTCACCTTATATGCGCAATATATTCTGTTTCTCAATCTATTCCACCATCTCCTCCCATTTCTGAAGTGGATATGATACTGTAGATGTAATCAGTAAATCCAAGGACACACTCGGGGATTAAGTGGCCAATTTACACCAGATGTGTTCATCCTGACAGATGGAGGGATATCTTGATCAGAGGCTCGGTCGGGCTGATTGTCAACACAGATTATCGGGTAATGTGAGGATTTGAGAGAATCAATCTTAACGAGCCCAATCGATTTACAGGCTGATATGAGCTTTTCTGGATAACACCACATGTTTGATATTTTAGAGCATGACATCCACACCGGTCTTAAAGTGTGTGATGATCAGGGTTTGGAGGGTCACTTTAAACATGTATTCTGTTATAATTACAAGTTACCTGATTACTTTACTTTTTGATTACATTGATATCAAATGCAATGCAAATGAATACAAGATAATAGAAATATCAATTAGGTGTATTTAACTTACGTTTTGTTTTGAAGACAACAGAACAATGTGACCTTAGAAAATAAAAAAACAATATATTTAGAATCAAAATTGATTTTATTTATAGGAAAACCTGCTTTTCATTAAGCATATTAAGATACACCAACAATGAAACACATGAGCACATACTACAGTTTAAAAAAGCTGACAGAAAATGCTCCATTTATACACACAGTTAGGCTCACACACACTATTTTATGAACATACAGGTTCACCTGCGGAGTGAAAAACAGAACAAATGAACCAAAGAAAGTGGAAACCATAAAACAGATTCAGGCAGTAGGCGGCGCATAGATTCACACTCACAGTATTAGCCCTGTGTGAAATAGAGTTACCTACAACAGAGGTCAGGAGTTATCCCCAGCACACAACTCATAATTATTGCTGAGCGACATTTTGGTGAAGATAGATTAAAGATTCAAATAGTCTAATTTGCCCACAGGATTACACCTGTGTTTGCTCGGTCTGTACGTATCGGGGGATAACAGATGCGGTAAATATTTGCTCATACCTCATCTATTCCTCCCAGAGTAACAAACACGAGACACACTGTTTGGCAGATGGCGTCATCAAAATTCAGAGGAAGGAGTATAGTGTGTCTTCAGTAAAACGCCGCGCCAATACAAACGATGTACAGCGAAGGGTAGCAGATTTTTTTTTTTTGCATTGAATTCTGCTTTGGTGGAATGTGTATTGATTTGTTTGCTTATAGTCTTTATTTTTGCTTTTCAATTGTATTTCCTCGTATTGTACTTGTACAAAGTTTCTTTACATACACAAGGGACGGGACAACAAAACTAAAACAGAAAAACCAGCCATTCCTCAGACTTGGAATAGCACGATATCTTTGATGCATGCCTTTGTTTGCAAACCAATTTCACCCAAAGCCAAGTGCTACGAGAGAAAACAGAAACCATTTCCCTCCAAGTGGTGTTTCCGTGGATTTACGAGAGGCACAGGGCAATTTATAGCCCGGCATGACAAATGGGTCTGTATAAAGCACGCAGCTTTACACGTTTGATGGAGTCAGGAATGTAAAGAGTTTGGATTGTGAATATTCATTCCAGGGACACACACCATTTATCTGTCTGGCAGGCAGACCACTGGGTGGATATCAACTCCCTTGTTTTATCATTTACGGTGCATCTTGTCTGTAGGCGGTCTCTCCCTCCTTTCATCGTGTCTGCAGCCGATGGAAGTGCTCCTATCTGACCCAGATCACAGAAATGAGTTTTTTCAACGCAAAAGCATTCTGGAGACAATTCCCCGGCCAAGAAATGGAAATAAACCATCGGCTGAAGCATCAGATAAGGCAGGAACAATCAGTCATTGTATGTGTGTAAACAAGCATTTCTGAGTGTGTGTGTTTGTGTGTATAAGTGTGCCTTTGCTTCGGCCTACACGTGTGATGAAGTACCACAGATGCTATCAGGCTAATTCCTCTGTCGGGGCCTTTGACTAGGCTGAGTGCATCTCCATGGTAATTCTGCCCTCAGAGTGTGTGTGCTCCTCAAAACAGAGAGACACAACACAACAAAGGGAGGGAGAATGGATAAGAGAAACACACACACACACACACACACACACACACACACACACACACACACACAATTGGGGGGAAATGAACACTGAGAGCATGTTAATGTTATCGGATGTTGTAGAGTGCAGGTGATCAAGCCCAGAGGAGTCAGTGGGAGTCCGAGCAGATTGTGTGTGTGTGTGTGTGTGTGTGTGTGTGTGTGTGTGTGTGTGTGTGTGTGTGTGTGTGTGTGTGTGTGTGTGTGTGTGTGTGTGTGTGTGTGTGTGTGTGTGTGTGTGTGATCCGGTTTTATCAGTGCTGGGAAACCTGGAAGTTGTGAGTGTGTGGATTACACAATCATTATATTCAACTTCCTTTCCTTAACACATGCTGAGTATAAATTATTTCCCACTAGGCCTGGCTGAACACACACACACACACACACACACACTCACAGAAAGCCCGCACATTTACACAAATCTCCCTGTGCTGGAAGGTAAATGATTTCTAAAATGTTAAAATAATAATGGTAATTGCTATATTGAGGCAAAAATATAAATGACCCTCAATAACCTCTATTGGGGCCATTGAGGACACTATCCAGAAACACCAGAAACATTATTTATTCTTCTCCCATTTACATATGAAAGTGAACTCTGTTGAAAACCACACAACATCCAAGTGCAATGCCTTTATCTGAAAAACTCTCTACTATAAAATGCTTTGACTATTCAAATATAGTGGTGTAGAGCTGATACGATCTGCCTCCCAGTAACTGAATTAAATTCAAATGAATAACCAGAATCATGTTTGATTTCTCTTGTTTTTAACCAACCGACAATTGGTTCTGAACACGCGAAATACATTCCATTATTCTGAGAGGTCTGTCTGCATATTTGAATAGACATTGCATTGTGTTTTTGAGCAGATTTTAACTGCTTCAATGCGTCTTTTACTTAACTCAGAGTGTTGAGTTCTAGCCACATTATCCCTCATGTTTATTCATCATCATTACATGTCACTTGTTAGACGCTTTTATCCAAAGCGACTTACATACTGTGGGCAATCCCCACAGGAGCACTTTGGGGTGAAGTGTCTCAGGGACACAACAACATGCTGACTGCAGTGGGGTTTGAACCTGTGACCCCCTGATCCCAACACCAACGCACAACCCACTGCGCCACACGCCTCCCGGTCGCCGTCGTCGTCATCATCATCATTTTTATTCAGTTATTTTGGTTGTATTAGATCATCTTATGTCTTGTACTGTAGCACGATCAATACCAGACTGCTTTTACAAGAGAGCTGACTCGAAGAACCTTTACAAAGCGCTAATTGCTTTAATGCAGTCATAAAACCTTTTAAAGGACAAGCATTCAGAGAGGGAGGCAGACAAGCTGCAGGAGGCCACAGAAAAGGAGCCAAAGATAAAGACACAGACTGCGGGGATTATGTCAGAAAAAGTCTGCATTAAAGTGATGTACTTTATGATGCTAAATGGAGTTGGAAGACTGTCAGTCTCCAGCCATGCTGCTTGATGGAAATGACACTTGGGATTTTATTGTAGTCCTATAAAAGAAGTTCTGTCCCATAAATTATCCTTTCCTGGAAGCTGTTTTAAAACTTTGGGGATATCTTTCTGACTTCTGCTGGGGATTTATGTCTTTTGAGGGATTAAATGTGTCTTCAGGTGAGTGTGAGGACACACACAGGTACATGTGCGTGTCCTTCCCAATGATTAATGTTGTCAACGGGTCTGAAGAGAGATTTCCTGTGTGTCTGTCTGCAGTCTCAAAGCGTGTATGCATTCACGTGCCAGACTTCCTATCGAAGATTTTCTTCAGTGCCTTTCAAAAATGTAATTCTGTTTGTGTTGTGCTTATATTTACTTTCAAGCCTTCACAGTTTTTCTTTCTTGTGACTGTCTCTTTGTTCTAACCTTCTTTAGGTTTCTTTGTCAAGGAGAGATGTCTTTATGTTCCTCGGAAGTCTTCAAATCCACTTTGACCTTCCTTTGAAGTAGAACTCAAGCAAAAAAGTGAATAAGGTTCTCAAAAGCATCACCTGGATAGTTTTACTTAGTTTGTAATTTATTTTTAAATCTAAGACTATATTCATTTTGTATTTAGTCTTTCATTTTCATCAACTTTGATTTGACTTTAACCTGAAATTAACTGCAAGATTGTACTTGTATTGAATTGTTGAGATATAACTCTCAGCTGGTATAGGTTGGGAAACATTGCTTTGACATTTTATATATTGGCGCTGCCAGAAGCTCCGAATGGAAAACTAAAGACTGGCTCAAGATAGAAGTGTTCATGTTTTTACATTTCCTGAAGGCCACTGCGGCTCTCTAAAAGTCTTGTGAAATTCCGATAATGAAAATATGTACAAATGACATTACATTACATGTCATTAGACGCTTTCATCCAAAGCGACTTACGTACATTCAGTACTGTGGACAATCCCCACAGGAGCAATTTGGGGTGAAGTGTCCCAGGGACACAACGACATGCTGACTGTGGTGGGACTCGAACTTCCTATCCGCCGATTCGAAGTCCAGCACACAAATATATATATATTCTCTGACACGGTGGATGTAGAAAGTGGGTACAAACCTGCCATTGGCCATATATTTTCAATAGCACTCATCTGTGTGTAACCGTTTTGCAAGGACACACTTGCTGCAATATTGGCTGATTGCTGACAAAGACAATTGTGATATGAGACGAGTAGAGCTGTTGCATTTTGTAAAGAGGCTTGTGCATGTGTAGGTCGTGCTTTATGAAACCATGCGTTAAACAGCAAATCCCTTCAGAGTACATTTCTTAAAGGGGCCCTATTATGCTAATTGTCCGGTGTCTAATGGAGGCGTTTCAAGCAGGGGGGGGGGGGGGGGTGTGTGGGAGATACATTCTCTACGGAGGGAACCTTTTAGCCTTTGCAGACTATTTACAGGCACAACAAACACACTAAGGGGAAAAACCAGCAAAAAATAATAGGGAGAAAGAATAATTATCATCATTGTCTGTTTGTATTTGCTCTTCTGTATGTGTGTATGCTTTACTCATCTGTGCTGTCCAGCGCACGCGTGTGTGTGTATTTGTGTATGTGTGCAATCTGGCACAGTAGTACTGTTAGTACAGCTGTCCAATCCAAAGAGACACAGGAGGCGGGACACAGGTGTCACATCCACAACAAACCACATCTATAATTATTGGGCTGTGTTTGCCTCATTGGCAGTGTGTGTCCTGTGTCTGTCGGCCTGTTTTTGTTTGTGTGTGCCAGCGTCTGTATGTTAATAAAAGCAGCAAACCGTATCAGATGTATCAGATGGAAAAGAGCATGAGAAAGCATCACATAAGACTATAAAAGCAAAAGCATAAATGGATTTGCCTCAATGACACATTGTACTTGTGGCTGGTAGAGAAGGATGAGTGGTGCAGTGATAGCGTATTTAGCACAGAAGCTAGCATTGCAAAGGGCTCCTTTGCCAAACATGTATGGGATCTTTCCAATGAATTTGGAAATATGCACAAAATAATCTCTGTGGCAAACACACATTATGATGTTTAACTGGTTTAGTTCAGCAGCATCATTTCCACATATTAACACCACTTCATGATATTTGAAGCGTAAATGCAATCTCCAGAAGTCAAAAGCAAACTTTAGACTATAATCGACATTATGGTCACATGACTGTGCATTACCACCGCTAAGCTAAAGGCGGCTAATGTTCGATTAGTTGTGTATTTGTCACTTGTTAGCAAGTGCCATTTTTCCGACACTTCACACAGCAGGGTAAGGACCAATAGCTACTCCAAAAGTAAAAGGCTAGAGGGAAAGCTAACGACTGGGCCTGAAACTCTGATTGTGGGTGACTCTGCTGTAAGCGATGTAAAAGGTCTGTGTAGTAAAACACCAAAGTACTCTGTTTTCCAAGGATGGTCTCTGACTTGGCTGAGAAGATCCTGCATATTGGGGCTGAACATCCGACTGTGAAGAATGTGGTCACATTTGGAACAAATGTTGTGAAACAAGAGTCAGAAGTGCTGAAAGAAGACTTTAAATGTTGTTGGAAACTGTCAGCTCTCTAAATGCAGAGGTGTTCATCAGTGGCCCTCTACCGCCAGTCAGAAGAGGAGTGGAGAGATTCAGCAGATTGTTTGCACTGAACACCTGGCTTTCAACTGCCTGTACTGACCATTCTGTCCATTTTATTGACAATTTTAACTTTTTCTGGGATCGCAGACATCTTTTCAAGGCAAATGGAGTTTGCCTGAACAAGTCAGGAGTGAAATTGTTTATCTCTAACATATTCAACTGCCTGCGTCATCAATCTGTTCCCTCTGCCAAGGACAAGCGGCAAGAGGAATCAAAACAGGAGAAAGACACAACACATCGCGCAGAAAACCCTGAAGAAGTATCACTGCAGCCTGAGGAATGTTCTGATTATGGGAGACCTATGACACAAATGGAGGAGTCTCCCGCCCGTCACCCCCCCCGCCTTTGAGGATACTCTTCATTCCCCCAGCTCTCTACTCTCCGCTCACCCTTTCACCCTCGCCCCCCCCCTGGAGTTCGATGACCGCATGAAGGCGACACGCAGGGTTGGCAGCATGTCCTTTACCCCCGCCCCTCAACGACGCCCACCAAAATCACCGAAGCAGAGAGCGCACCATCTCCCCGGCTTCATCACCATGCCTACCACAATCATCCAAACCAAAACAATACAAGGAAGATGGAAGCAGATTTCCAAACCCCCCTTTCTACAGTGTAGCCCTCACCCTGCCCTCCTATGATGAGAGGAGCAGGGTGGTGGGTCCTCCCTCCCCTTCAAAGCCTGATAGGGATGTGTGTGTACAAAACGCTGCAAACTGATATTGCTGGGTCCAGGCTCAAGGGCGTATGGCACTCTCAACTCTTTCCAGGACATGCCGGGGCCCTGCCTGCCTGTAGCTTTGCCGATATCTGTGTTGATAGGTAATAGAGCGGTGAATCATCTTAGATACAGGAAGCGCTCAAACGTTTGTGTGAGTTTATTAATAATTAGCAGTGATTCCATGTCAGCCACAGCTTGTTACAAAAAACCTGACTGATAGTGTGTTTAACGAACTTAAACTAGCTTTATTAAATGTCAGGTCTTTGGCAGGAAAAAACATTTTTAATCAATGATTTTATCACTGAGCACAATCTTGATTTTATGTTTTTAACAGAACTTGGATTGAACAAATAACAGTGCAGCTGTTCTTATCGAATCAACCCCTCCCAACTTTAGTGTTATGAGTCAGGAAAGAATGCATAAGAAAGGAGGTGGAGTTGCTATTCTGTTCAATGATTCCATTCAATGCAGGAAGACATCTTATGGAACTTTGCTTCTTTTGAATATGTGGGCCCTTCAGCTGAAATGCTCCTCTCGAGCTCTGTTCCTAAATACCTATAGACCACCCAAATACTGTGCAAGCTTTTTTGATGACTTACTGAACTGCTGTCTATAGTGTGTATTGACTTTGACCGTCTAGTCATTGTTGGTGATTTTAACATCCATGTTGACAACACCCCAGGACAGAGAGGCAAATAACTGTTTTGTGTTCTTGATAGCTATGGACTGACTCAGCATGTGACGAAGCCCACGCACAATAAGGGGCACACTCTGGACTTAATTATCTCAAAGGGTCTGAATATCTCTAAGGTTGTGGTGACTGATGTTCACTCTCTGATCATTCCTGTGTTTTCTTTGAGAGCTCTATTTCTGTTCACAAAATTTTCAAAAAGAGGTAACCACAAAGCGATATTTAACTGAAAAGACTAGGGAAAATGTTTACTCAGAATTTTTCTTCCACACTTGCCCCCTGCTAAACATCTCAGTAAATGAGCTAGTAGATCATTTTAATTCTAAAATTTAAAATGTTATAGATGCCATTGCTCCAACTAAAGTAAAGGAAGTGTCTGGCAGGAAAATATCTCCATGGAGAAAGGCTATGACCGTGAGAGCAGAAAAAAGAGAATGTCGAAAAGCTGAACGCAGGTGGCCAAAAACAAATCTCCAGGTTCACTTTGAAATCTATAAAGAGAGCTTGGCCTTTATAATTTGGAAGTAAAAACGCACGACAATCGTTCTTCTCTGACATCATTACCAAAAACAAAAACAACGCACGTGCTACCGTTTGCTACCGTCGACAGACTAACTAACCCCCCAGTGTCAGTAGCCTCTGAATTTCTATCCACCAGGGCGTGCAATGATTTTGCCTCCTTCTTCACTGACACAATTCAGAAAATCAGACCAAGCAGTCAGTGCCTCTGCATCAGGAAAACAGCAAATGTGTTGTCTCTGTGTCCACTTAACATCAATTCAAACACCATGACACAATTCCATCAGATTAATGATAAAAACCTAGAGGACATTATTCAACTTCTGAAATCCTCCTCCTGCTGCCTTGATATTATTCCAACAGGATTTTTCAAAGATGTTTTGCCTTGCATGGCCCTCAGATCTACGTCATATAGTAAACAAAACTCTTCACTCAGGTATTTTTCCACAGGCCCTGAAAACTGCAGTCATTAAACCGCTCTTAAAAAAGAATAATCTAGATGCTTCAGTAATGAACAATTACAGGCCCATATCAAACCTGCCATTTCTAGGTAAAATCATTGAAAAAGTTGTTGTTTCAACAGTTGAGTAATTTCTTGCATTTAAATAGTTGTTTCGATGTGTTCCAGTCAGGCTTTCGTCCAAACCACAGCACTGAGACTGCTCTTGTAAAGGTCTTTAATGACATCCACTTAAAACACAGACAGTGGCAGAACTTCAGTGTTAGTATTATTAGATCTCAGTGCTGCGTTTGACACTGTTGACCACAACATATTACTAGACCGACTGGAAAACCTGGGTGGGACTTTCGGAAACAGTTCTAAATTGGTTTGAATCCTACTTAAAGGACAGAAACAACTTTGTTCTATAGGTAAATACACATCTGATTTGACAAATATGACATGTGGGGTACCTCAAGGCTCCATCTTGGGGCCTCTTCTCTTTAACGTCTACATGCTACCACTGGCTCAGATAATGAAGAACAACAAAATAAGTTACCATAGCTATGCAGATGACACACACATTTACGTAACAATTTCACCAGGAGACTATGCTCCAATTCAAACACTGAGTAAGTGCATTGAACAAATCAATGACTGTATGTGTCAGAACTTTCTCAAATTAAACAAAGATAACACTGAGGTAATAGTTTTTTGGAGCCAAGGCAGAACGTATAAAAGTTAGCGCTGAGCTTCAGTCCGTAATGTTCAAAACAACAGATAAAGCCAGACATCTAGGTGTAGTCATGGACTCTGACCTGAGTTTCAACAGTCACATTAAAACAGTTACTAAATCAGCCTACTATCACCTAAAGAACATATCTAGGATTAAAAGACTAATGTCACAGCAGGATTTGGAAAAACTTGTCCATGCTTTTATCTTCAGTAGACTCGACTACTGCAATGGTGTCTTCACAGGTCTCACTAAAACATCTATTAGGAAGCTGCAGCTGATTCAGAACGCCGCTGCTCGAGTCCTCACTAACACTAAAAAAGTGGATCACATCCCTCCTGTTCTGAAGTCTTTACACTGGCTTCCTGTGTGTCAAAGAATAGATTTCAAAATACTGCTGCTGGTTTATAAAGCTTTGAATGGGTTAGGCCCAAAATACATTTCTGACCTCCTGCTAAATGATGAACCATCCAGATCAATCAGGTCTTCAGGGACTGGTCATCTTTCTGTCCCCAGAGTCAGAACTAAACATGGAGAAGCAGCGTTCAGTTATTATGCTCCAAATATCTGGAACAAACTCCCAGAAACCAGCAGGTCCGCTGCAACTCTGACTACTTTTAAATCCAGGCTGAAGACTTTTCTTTTTGTCGCTGCTTTTAATTGAACTATTCATATCTTAGACTGCACTGTAACTTTTATCCATATATTTTTTCTTTTAATGTTTATTTTATTAGCTTTTCTTTTTAATGACTGATTTTAAATGCCATTTTCTTAATGTCTTTCGTTTTTTGTAAAGCACTTTGAATTGCCTTGTGTTGAAAAGTGCTATATAAATAAACTTGCCTTGCCTTGAAAGATAATCAGGTTTTTTAATCCATCCATCCATCCATCCATCTTCTCCCGCTTATCCGTGGTCGGGTCGCGGGGTAGCAGTTCCAGCAGAGAGCCCCAAACTTTCTTTTCCCTGGCGACATCAACCAGCTCTGACTGGGGGATCCCAAGGCACTCCCAGGCCAGCGAAGAGATATAATCCCTCCACCTGGTCCTAGGTCTACCCTTGGTCTCTTCCCAGCTGGACGTGCCTGGGAACACCTCCCTAGGGAGGCGCCCAGGTGGCATCCTAACTAGGTGCCCGAACCACCTCAACTGGCTTCTTTCGACGCGAAGGAGGAGCGGCTCAACTCCGAGTCCCTCCCTGATGACCGAACTTCTCACCTTATCTCTAAGGGAGACACCAGCCACCCGGCGGAGGAAACCCATCTCGGCCGCTTGTATCCGCAATCTCGTTCTTTCGGTCATGACCCATCCTTCATGACCATAGGTGAGGGTAGGAACGAAAATGGCCCGGTAGACAGAGAGCTTTGCCTTCTGGCTCAGCTCCCTTTTCGTCACAACGGTGCGGTAAAGCGACTGCAGTACTGCTCCCGCTGCTCCGATTCTCCGGCCCATCTCACGCTCCATTGTTCCCTCACTCGAGAACAAGACCCCGAGATACTTGAACTCCTTCACTTGGGGTAAGGACTCATTCCCTACTTGGAGTGGACAGTCCATCGGTTTCCTGCTGAGAACCATGGCCTCAGATTTGGAGGTGCTGATCCTCACATTTTTTAATGTTGTATTTTATTTTTATTTGTACCCTAACCCTATCTGTTAAGCCAGTGTTAATCACAGAACAATGTGAGGCTTGTAACTACAAACGTGTTGACTTTGATACCAGGGAACCAGAAGTGTTATAAAATATTGACCCTTCCTCTTTTTTTTGCCGTCTCTTCCTAGTCATTTCAATGTTTATGTACTCATTCCTGCAGCACTCCATGTCACTCCAATATCATAATTACCTTGGAGTCTACATGATTACCACCCCCTTGAGGTATGGAGGTCTGACCCCAATGACATGATTATTACTTCAGGGGCTATTACTGTCCCTTGCCAACAAATCGAGGGACATTTATAACGGATGCTCTGGACTCTGACTCCAACCTCCAGAGGGTCAATAGGGACTGAGGTTTGTCATAGCAGGACAACCCATGGGTCTTTGCCTTCTTGTTACATTATTACATACCGCTGTGTGATATTCATGCACATCTGTCCCCATAGGCCTTTGAGGAGGTATTTGACATCGATAAAGGTCATGATCCACACATTTAATACAAATCTGTTATTACTAGAGAGTTTGAATGGTTATGTAAAATACTGAATGGAATCATTTCGCATTTGTACCTCTTTTTATCCTGAATAATACATCTTCACACATTTAAAAATGGTGCTAAAACCCATCATATTAACTTCTCCTGTTACTGTTTCCAGCAGCTCCTGCAGCACTTAGAGGTGTCTTATTAGGGGAAGCTGCATGGCTATGTGCTAAAAGGCTTTTTATTAATGAGGGTCATTTTATTGTGTATGAAGGAATTGTGGAAAACCATGACACAGTATCCTGCATCTGCTTAATTAGACTGAAATATTTTAAACAATCATGCAATAAATCATCCCTTCATGCAGGTTATAATTTAGTTTTTTGTTCTAATTGTTCAAATTGAGAGGTGCTGAATCAACAATTTGGCAACATCACTTTAAACATTTAGCATTCTACAAAGAGGTATTTTTGTAATTTAGCCTATCCTCATTACCATTTCAACAAAATGTGATCATTATAATCATTTTTGTTAAATTAAACTGCTTTAGTTTTAGCTGCAATAGGTGTCTTTTTTAATGAGGTCCTATTTAGCTTTTGGGGATTTTCCCAATGTGCAGGTAAATGGTCTGCAAAGGCTAAAATCCCAAAGTTCCCAAAGGGAGTATCTCTCCCTGCATGACACGCCTTGATGGGGCTCCTTAATTTAATTTCCGTAACATAGTGACATCACCACTAACTAGCTGACGATCCAACACATTGTATGTGATGGGCTACGGAGCGGGACATCTTTAAGCTGGCCTCTTCAGACTGAGGGTGAAAGACCTTTTTGAACATTAAAATATTTGGACATAGAGGCACAACATACACATATAAACCTGATCATGGGCATCACATGTACTCTTTGAGTCAGTTTGATCAGAATTCGTGGTCCATAACATACCTTTTAAGCTTTCTCCTCACTGTATAAATCCTCACCTCACTGCACATTGTCTGAACACTTGCATTCACAGCATTTGCCATTGTGAGTTACCAAAGAGTTACCTTGAATCCATTTTACACACCCATTACACCTGGAGTGCCCCCCTACCACTGGCACATTGAGTCTGTCTGGTAGATTTGCCTTGGCAGGTATTCAGTGACCTCTTCATGGCCGCAGACGTTTCCCCTCTCCGCTCGCAATCAGCAGTTATCTCTTTTCTCTCCTCTCTTTGTGTAATGTCCCGATGCTCAATCCACCTCTTCTCACCAACAGGTGTCACAGCAGAATGAACTGCGGGGAATTGAGTCCAGAGATTGGTTAGACAGCGAGGGAGGAACGGCGGGTGTGTGAGTGATGAAAGTGTTTCCAGTTGGGGGTGTATGTGTATTGTTTGTGAGTATCTGTGTGTGTGTGTGTGTGTGTGTGTGTGTGTGTGTGTGTGTGTGTGTGTGTGTGTGTGTGTGTGTGTGTGTGTGTGTGTGTGTGTGTGTGTGTTGTGTGTGTGTGTGTGTGTGTGTGTGTGTGTGTGTGTGTGTGTGTGTGTGTGTGTGTGTGTGTGTGTTAAAGGCCAAGCCGGGTTTTTCAAATTATTTAAACCCCCTGCCTCCTAAACCCTGCTGGGACAAATGGAAATTTAAACCAACCACTTCTAAAAAGCTGTTTTTCCCAGTGGCCTGTTCTCACTCTCACTGGCTCTAGCTAACAAGGCAATTGACAGGGTGATATGAGCACCATTTCCATTCTGGCATTTCCTAATGTTAAACACCAGAGTAATCAACAAGCTGCCTGCCTTCCTGTCCGTGTCCCCCACTCTCCCTCCCCTCCACACCGACGCTCGCTTGCTCCTTTCGTCTCCGCTAGTGTTCGTTTAACACATCCATATTGGATTTCCTAATGCCTACAGCCAAGCAAGTGGCTTGTGCAGCTCACATCTGGACCTCTTTTGCTACAGACAAGGCCAATTTATGTGTGTATGAGTCTGTGCACCTGCCTATGTGTGAGATAGAAAGGGAATGTGACTGTGACAGTGTTCTTTTTTTATTTGATGTGTCTTTGCCAGCGCGTATCTCCACTGTTGTATTACACGGACAAGTTCAATTTGTGTCAGAGGAATGACATTGAAATCATGGCGCATCACTTTCAGAAACTATGCATAAACCTGGGGACTTTGTGTTGTGTTGCAGACAGGATTACCAGATGCATATAGGTCAGGGAGGCTGGGGGAGGGAGAGTGTGCATGCATACATGCGAAATGGAAAAAAGGGAAGGAAACAATACAAGATGTGTGTGTGTGTGTGTGTGTGTGTGTGTGTGTGTGTGTGTGTGTGTGTGTGTGTGTGTGTGTGTGTGTGTGTGTGTGTGTGTGTGTGTGTGTGTGTGTGTGTGTGTGTGTGTGTTTGTGTCATGAGGGGTTACATGTCCCCAAGAAGTTTCATGCAACACTCTTTTACAGATGTTACAGCCCGCATGGTTTTTCATACCACTGCTACGCTGACGACACCCAACTAATTCTGTCCTTTCCCCGCTCAGAGACCCAGGTCGTCGCACGCATCTCTTCTTGTCTAGCTGACATCTCTCAGTGGATGTCTGCTCATCACCTCAAGCTCAACCTTGACAAGACTGAACTGCTTTTCCTTCCGGGAAAAGATTGTCCCACTCTTGACCTGACCATCAACATCGGCACCTCTGTTGTTTCCCCGACCCAGACGGCAAGGAATCTGGGTGTGATCCTAGATAACAACCTGTCCTTCACTGCAAACATCGCTGCTACAACCCGCTGCTGCAGATACACGCTTTACAACATCAGGAGGATGCGTCCCCAGCTGACCCAGAAAGCGACGCAGGTTCTGGTCCAGGCTCTCGTCATCTCACGCCTAGACTACGGCAACTCCCTCCTGGCTGGTCTACCTGCATGTGCCATCCGACCTCTGCAGCTCATCCAGAATGCAGCGGCTCGTCTGGTCTTCAACCTTCCTAAATGTTCCCACACCACGCCGCCCCTCCGCTCCCTCCACTGGCTTCCGATAACTGCTAGAATTCACTTCAAGACACTGGTACTTGCGTACCATGCTGCGAATGGATCTGGCCCTTCCTACATCCAGGACATGGTTAAACCGTACACCCCAGCGCGTGCACTCCGCTCTGCATCAGCCAAACGGCTCGCTGCACCCTCACTGCGAGGGGGACCCAAGTTCCCATCAGCAAAAACACGTGGGTTTGCTATCCTGGCTCCAAAATGGTGGAATGAGCTCCCCATTGAAATCAGGACGGCAGAAAGCTTACACACCTTCCGGCGCAGACTGAAAACTCATCTCTTTCGACTCCACTTCGAGCGATAGAATTACTAACAAAGAACTGCTAACAGAGCACTTATATACTAATAAAGGACTGGCTTACCTAAAGCCAGTTGAGTAGCACTTGAACTGATTGGCTCTATGAAACCTGATGTACTTATATGATTCTGTTTTCCTCAAGGTTGTGTCTTCCTGGTCGAATGTACTTATTGTAAGTCGCTTTGGATAAAAGCGTCAGCTAAATGCAATGTAATGTAATGTAATGTACATGTTGTCTTTAAAGTCACAGCAAGTTATATCTGGTCGTAGACATTTCCTACACTTAATGTACCTTGTTACTTCATCCTTGTCTTTACTGTTGGACAATGAGTCCGTAGACCAGCACACCAATACAGACAATACCATCTTGTAATGCAATTCATACTATGCTACAACATTTTACTGACTGCTTATTCTTTTTTTATTAACTATCCAATACTGTATCAACAATGTTGTAAAATAACAATATATACACATACATCTTTTCCGGCAGCTTTTTCATTATTATTACTTTGTTTGCGTTCCCCTTATCATTACAGTACATGACACATGTTAGACGCTTTTATCCAAAGCGACTGACATACTCAATACTGTGGGCAATCCCCACAGGAGCACTTTGGGGTGAAGCGTCTCAGGGACACAACGACATGCTGACTGCAGTGGGTTTTATAGTCCTGCTACTTATCTGAAGCGGTCCCAAAAAAGCATTACGCGAACCCCAACTCTAACCAACGTTATATTCTTTAAAGAAGTATGCAACAAAATATCATAACATTCTCTATTTTCCCTCCCTGGATGACGTCATAGTTTTCAACTATTTTCACAACTTGAAACACGATGTAAATACAGAACGAAAGTATGATAAGTGTAGACACAGGGATAAGCATTCATTTGTCAGTGATGTATTTGTTGTTTATGTACAGTTTGTTTATCCCCGCTAATTACTGCAACTCGGGATGTTTCTATTTCCAATGCGCCTTACTTTCATTTTTTCCCTCCATGCCTGCCAAACTGTCAACCCGTCTGAAGTTTGTAAAAATGAGGCATCAAGAATCCTCCTAATGCGCTAAAAGCTCCTGATCTCTGCCATGGAAATTCTTCTCTCTTTTGATGGTTTGTAGATTAGACGGCGAGTATGGTATTAATGAGCGAGATTACACCCGGCGTCGCTAACCGGATTATGGTTTAATACAGATAATATGTCCTGTGCTACCCAGCTCTCCTCCTCCTTATTCTCTTCCATCTATCTCTTCATACAGAAACTCCCTCTCGGGTGAACTTTGAGATTTTAGCCTTTGCAGACCATTTACATGCACACACACACCTATAGAACACACTACAGGAAAAAGAAACCCCCAAAAAGCACAATATGGCCTTTTTAAGATTCACATAGAATTAACAAAGAATCAATGTTGAGTTACTGATGGCTCACGGCCCAGCAGGAGGCAGAGAATGACAACATCAGAAATAGAAAGCAGTTCATTTTGACAACCCAATTACTTCTAGCTGAAAGTGATTTGACTTTGAGATTTGACTGATTAACCCCATTAAAAGACAGATAACCAAAAGATTGTGGAATGAAAGAGGAGATTGTTTCTAGCAGACAGCGGGAGGCTCTAACTTCCACCATTCGGCAAATGGAAAGAAGAGAACATTCATGAAACGAGGGTTAAACAAAGGCAGAATGATAGGGACTGAAAAGATGTTGAGTCTGTATCTGCTATTCGGCTTTTTTCAGACATTGGGGATGCCCTTTCTTCTTCCCTCTTCCACTCTTGTAGTTTCAATCATATTTTTGGTTATAGTCCTTCTTATTTCCCTGACTCCTTCCCTCTTTTACCTTTTCACCTCCACTGCTGTGAGGATTACAGCATTGGCTTAGGCAAACAATAGGCCTACCACAGGGCTTAAGTGGCCAGAACCAAACTAAATCAAACATTTCGCTGACGGGTGCCGCCGCGGTAATCCTCCCATTTTATTCTTGTTTTTCTCTTGCCTCCCCCCCACCTTTTATTTAAAAAGCCTTCCCTCTTGTATGCCTTTAATCAGGGCTTTATTTTTAAAGTTGTGTCCACCAGCGGATCTCCTCTCATATTAATTGGCTTTAAAATACAAGTAAGTAAGTCTGTTTGGTTTATGGGTAATGAAGGACGGTTAAATGTAAGCTGAGTGAGGAATAACTACTTTTGTCTGTTAAAAGACATGCCCAGTGCACTGCAAGAACAGTCCACCTTAAAACAAGTATAATACTAAAAATACTATGTGTGCCTCAAAATATTGGAGGAAGTAAAAGTATTTATTTTATTTTTAACATTTGGGTTTAAAGTGCATGTGTAAATGGAGGGCTGATAAAGCGGATATAGGGATGACACTTTGGTCCAAAATATGTTACAATGTTACATCCCCATGAATTTGTCTTCAAATTAGTAAGTATTGTTTTGTGATACTTACAAATGATATGTTATTTCTGTCACAATTTTTATTTGTTTCCTGTTTTATTTTGAAATGTGGTCGCCCCCTGTCTTATGTCTGTTTGTACTTCCTGTTTCTGTGTTTCCCGCCTGTTTGAGTATCAGATTATTTTCACCATGTATTTGTCCTGCACTCTCTAGCTTGTGATTGATTCTGCGTGTGTTTAGGTTCTGGTTTTCGGTCACTGTCGGATCCTTGATTTGTTATGTTCATTGGAGGAGTTCTGTTCCGTTTTGTTTGCCGTGTCCTGCTCTCGTTTGCCTCGAACATCTACTATTAGATATATTTTCTTTAAAGTTATTGTGTGACCTGCACTTGGGTGACCTTCCAGTGTGACAATTGATTTGGAAATGTATGTCGGGATTTCAGTTCACCATTGAAATAAATATGCAAATCTGACCTTAATGGATCCTGGGGTGGGGTCAGGCACTGTGGTTTAAACAAATGTGTTCAATCAAGCAAGAATAGAGTGATTAAAATATATGGGCAGTCATAACCGGGGTGGTACATAATGGCACTGAATAAGTGGACATGCTGATAGAAATGAGAGGGGATATTAGTCAACAGTGGTGGAAACGGTTTTCCTTCTAGAGTGATTCTGGGTTTCTATGGTTTGTGACTGCCTGGAAACGGATCTTGTGTCATTCAATCAGCATGAATGCGTAGAGCCAACATGGCACCCTCAAAACAGGACAGATGGTTACCAAATTGGACCGCACAGAATTCACCACATGCATTGGAAAAAGAAATAGCAGGCATTTGGAAAAAGACAACATGAAAATATAAGATTGAAATGTTTGCAAACTGTAGCTTTCCATTAAGATATTACGTTTAGAAGTTTGTCAATATTCATGTGTGGAATGGGTTGGTTTTCATTGGGGCTATATTTGGATTAGGGTTAGGGTTAGGGTTGGGGTTGGAGGTTCAGGGTTGTGACAGTGTGCGTGAAATTAAATGATATGTTTGTAGTGTGTGAAGTTGACTTTAACAATGTCTGAATATGTGACCCGCTCTATCGAAATCAGTCGGAAGTCTCCACGGCTCATTTCAGAATAAACGTGGATTTACGTAAAAAACTACTTTTTCAGGGTTCGGGTGTTTTGTTTGATTTTAAACAAAGTCTTGGCTTTCAGAATATGAAACTTTTATTTCCAAAATCACACGATAAATACATTTTTGAAGCTTGTAAAGGGACGAAGACAAGCACCTCTCACTCGCACTCTGCTCTTCCAGCAGCGCCACCCCCCCCCTCCCTCCGGCTGAAATTATGAACGTAAGAGTAGAGTAATCATAGATAACACGGCAGGGTCCGTTACAGTTTGTTTTCATCTGATTTCAATTAAACAAAGTCTTGGCTTTCAGGATATTAAACTTGTTTCGGCAAATTCAGATGATAAATACAACTTTGAAGCTTGTGAAGGCATAATTACAAGCGGAGAACGGAGTAACTTGACGTCACAGCAGGCACAACAACAGCCGGTGTTTCTCGTGAATGTTTTCCCCGGGAAACAAACACAATACGCACAAATGCAAAAATACACAAACACACACACACACGTATACACACACACTCGCGAGCTTCCCCTCCAAACGAAAATATCTTCCCTCCGTAGTATTTTGATCATTTGCTAATAACCAATCAGATCGATGGATTCCAGAGAAGAGGAAACTTTGAAGGCCTTTTTCTCAAAATGAGGACTCGGTGACAGTCATTATATAATGTGACATATTTTGCTTAATATTTGGAGTACAACAACAATCCTGATATCATTAGAAAGCTAGGAATATCCTCTTTCCAACAGTGTATACAACTCAAAATGTGTCTTCGGGTCAATGCGACTGATTTCGATGGAGCAGGTCACATTATGTGTTATGCTGGTTCTTTGGTCCGAAAGAAGTGGTTATCTACTGGTAGAAGTGTGTGTTGTGGGAGCGCTGTCAACACTGGGAAATGTTTGAGTGTTATTGTTGATGGTGGTAGTGTTGCTTTGATGGTGGAAGGGAAGTTGTGGAGAACAGTTCTTGGGGCAAAGTAAATGTCTACACTTTGGAACGTAATGTGTGATTGGTGGAGGAGAGCTGTGAGTTCTTATGGTGTGTTTGGGTGCCGGTTCCTGTTACTGAGTCCAATGGAGAAGATGACCAGTGTGGCTAACCCTTTATTCATGGGTTCAATGTGTGTGGATGGGTTTAGAATTTGACAATATTTAGTTGTTTTAGGGTTAGGGTTGGAGGTTCAAAGCTATGACTTGTTTGCACTAGCCTAAAGATCTGTGGTTAGGTGTTTATTTACATGTGACATTTGTAAAGTTGAATACAGAGTTGAGACTGTGTTGGGCTGTTTATTTGGTCCAAAATGTGTTCGTGTCTACTGTTAAAAATGTATTTTGTGGGAGTGCTGTCAAATCTAGGAAGTGTTGGAGCATTTTGATGTACATGGTGGTGATGTTGCTTTGATGGTTGACAGGAAGTTTATGGTGAGTTTGGGTTCTGGTTCCTGTTACCGAGTCCAATTAGAAGCTGATCAATTGGGCTTATCCTATATTCGTGGGTGCAATAGATGTGGGTGGGTTTTGATGGTGCAATACTTATTTGGGTCAGGGTTACGATAAGAGGTCAATCTGGGAAAAAGACCCCCTGCTGAGTTAAATGCTCAAAGATGCCAGAAATGAAGGGGAATGTCAGAACAAGAGAGGCAAAGAACGATGAAAAACGAGGCGGTCAGTTTGGAAGTGAGAAAGCACAAAGGCAATGATTCGGCAAACACACAGACAATAAAAAGGAAAGCGAGGCCTCGAAATCCCTCCGGGCTACCGGGCTACATGTCTACCTTGTAAATGGAAGAATGAAACCAACCCCCCTCTATATTTGTAACACTAAACACTTCCTCCATCTTTCTCTTCCCATCCCCTGCCTCTGTATTAGAGAATGCCATGTGAAGAGGCTGCTGCTCTGCATGTGCTATGATAACAAGGTGTCAGAATTCCTTTGGGATATATATGCATTACTGGAGGCTGCTCATCGGATAACATCATCAGATAAGGAAAATACGGCGATGTGGGGGAGAAAAGAAAGGGAAGGGAGAGGGCCACACAGTCACAATCCCGCTACACTAGTACGTTGTAAGAGGAACTTAGACATACATGCAAACCAGTGGCGATCACAACTGGACCTTCTGTAGACACAGAGAAGGACAAACAAATCAACGTAACACTGTAATATTACAGATCAACACAGATACCATTCTCATGTATTCATTTTATTACATTTTATTTCTATAATTAAATCGATTTTTTGTTTGTTTTATCTGAGTGTTCCAGGGTATTCTCTGAATACCTTGAAGGCCCTGACGGTTCGCCACTGATGCAAACATATATGCAATGTAAGCACAACTGGACAGAAATGTAAACATACAAACAAACAAATGTGTAAGCACACATAGAGGCAGAGGCTTCGTAGGCAAGATGGTAGGCATGTTTAACATGAAAGAGACCAGCACATCACTATAAGATGTTGTCTGTGTTGGACAATTGCATATCTTCCACTTTACATTCAGTGCCATGTATATTTCTTATTTCCATCCCCTTCTTCTTCTGTTTCAGGTTGATTTTCTTTCTAGACTTTCTGAATGTTTACATTTCAGCCACCACAGTCCACAGTAGGGAAGGGAGGAGATGATACACTTCATTTCTATTTTAACGCACTTAAATGTGTTAAAATACAGCCGGTGTTTACCAAGTATATAGCATTTTTAGTTATCTCACCATTATTATGATAATTATACTGCAGGGTTTTGCAGAACTACTGCTGTTTTGTTCAGGCGATAAGGGTGACTAACACTTACACTGTTCCTTTAAATCCATGCTGATCATGATAGATGAAATCCCACCATATTTTCTTGTCTTCCATTTAAACAAGTATCTCTAGACAGTATGGGGGACATAAAGAACGCTCACCTGGGAGCATCCCACCAGGCACTCAGACAGCTGTTCATTTAAAAGATAGATTACAGCTTCATTTACAAACTGTAATTAATACACAACTTCCCATACACGGCGGAGAGGGACAGAAATAAAACAATAACACATCTCCACATCCTGGCAGCTGGGGAAATTATACATATATTAATGCCTGATCACAAAAGTGTATCTACTTAGAATGTTTCTCAAAGTAAAAAGCATTGCAGGGAAAGTTAGAAACGCATCTGTAGTACAATTAAGGTAAATAGTGTTTCATTGTCTTAGCCAGGCAGGAGAGATAGATAGACCCTGCCTCAGGCTTTGACAGATTTGCCGAATAGGAAATCCTATGGATGAGAATTACCAAGGACACATACATAAATAAAGTTTAGATAGAATTGAGGTATCGGGCTGTATATCCGAGAGTGGTGGTGATTTGATAAGTACACAAGATAAGTAACTGAAAGTCTTGACAGAAGATGACAGAAAACTTTCAGAGAAGGCTTTGATGTGTTGCATACACACATTTTGAGTAAACAAGTGATTATTATACACAATGGATACAGTAATTCAAAGGCACATATCCTAATATATTTATTTATTTTTATTTTGTCTCGCTTTTGAATGACCTTTGCATATTTGTTAGGGATGCATCTACCACTAGTTGTTATTTTTCTTCTTCTTGAAGCCCCCACACAACTAAACAACTCTGCCATGACATCTTGTAAAGTTCTGCAAAAAAATATTTTTAATCAAACTGCAGAACATTGTGTTCTTAATATTGAAAAACTAATTTAAAGGGTTTCATTTCAATTGCAATTTAGATTGTATGCCCGTACTGTGATATGTTAACTTGCTCTGATGTTCATAAAGGTCTTTATTTTCCCTCTTTATTTTCCCTCTTTATTTTCCCTCTTTATTTTCCCTATACACCCTCTGTCTGAAACCAGAACCCAGTGAGCTCTGATCGGCCAATCACCTAGTCCTAGAGATGTCCCCTGCTTTAGCCTATCACACACTGTACAGGGTGGTGCAGCGCTAGCCAATAGTGTTAAATATGGAAGGAAGTAAGCAAAATAGTCGAAGGGAGGTGTTTCAGAAACCCCCTCTGGAGAGAACTTTGGGATTTTAGCCTTTGCAGACTATTTTCATGCAAAAAGACATATATCACACACTATATGAAAGGGAAAACCCCAAAAAGCATGATAGGGCCTCTTTAAGTCTCAAATAAGTCGAGACTCACAGCAGTCAAGTCCAAGTCTCAAGTCTACAGCTGCCGTTTACCTTCCTCTTTTACACTCTCCCATTCTATCCAATGAACCTGTTTTTGTTCAGGGAATAGCAAAAGCAAAGCAAGGCAGACTTTTCCATCCGTGACTTGTCAAATATGTATGTGGATACATGACATTTGGAGTACTGCGAACTTCCGATGCACTTCCTTTACATTTTGAGCTTTCTGCATGTCATTTATATATTATCTGTCGCATGTCAAATACACAACACTGATATCTTCCCTAAGCACTCATGTCAGATTAATATCAAGCCTCTGCGAGTTGTCTACATACAGAATACTTGGAATATCTCTACAGGAATGCTACCCATTTTCTTCCTATAGGTCTGGAGATGGTTTTCACAGATTTCAAGCATTGCCCATGGCATGCTTCTTGTCCTATTAGGACTATGTTTTCATGCTACCTACAGTTGTAACATGTCAAATCAATGTACACTTTGGATATCACCAAGTGTATGTTCTGTGATTGTATCGGAAAGCACTGCAAAGACCCCCAGAAGGAGTGAAAACCAGAAGGATTATCAGTTAACCTCGCTTAAAATCGTCATTATCGTTGCTCACATGCCATGCACACATCTGCAAGGTGCCATTCAGCTGCTGTATAATTTGAGTTATGAGGTGCGTGTGTGTGTAAGTGGGTCGTATGTATGCTTAAGCGTGTGGCCCACAACCCAATGAGCCATTTAATGTCACATTAACATGCAACATGTACTGGCATTTTGGCTTCATCTGGTTTTCTGATCTTCAAATCGTTGTCAGAAATGATTTCTCACGCATAAGTTTTTAGTGATGCTAACAGATAAGGTATATACAGCCAGTTACTCTCCAAGCAAGGCAATTACTCCCATAACGTTGCCCTTTTCCACACCTCACAGCCGCAAAAAGCGAGGGGAAATCCAATTGCTTTGAGTTTTCCAAAAAACGATTAATGACGTCAACCTCCGGAAAGAGATAAAACAAACTAAAAGTTCATATGTGAGAATTTCCAGACACTGCACAGGATTGCATTGTCTCTGGGCTACACGCCTCTCTCTTACTTCCTCCCCAGAGTGTTATCAGAAACTCTACACACACTTTTTATCTCGTCTCCGTTACACTGGGGATATTCTGATATGTTCTTTCCTTTCATTCGGGAAAAGAGGATCATTGGAATGTGGGAGATCAACCGGAACACCGGCGCCAATCTCAATCTGACCTTCCGATACCGGAATCCTCCAGAACACAATTATAATTAAATCTGTATCTTCCCTCCTGACGCGAACAACGATTCAATTGCAGTCAGGGGTAGTTCTTTGACTGCTTCCGCCTCATGTGATGCAACCTATTTCTCTGTTATTTATTCATAACATTATTTAGAAATGTATTCTGCCCTTGACAGTCTATCCTTTGCTAGATTTATTATGCTACATGTTCACTAAAGGAGCTGGAATGAGGCTAAATTAGCCTACAGTTAGGAAACTAACAGATAGCCCGTTCAATGGCAGCAGTTAACCGTCTTTTTTATGCATGGGATAAAAATGTTAAAAGAAAAATAAATCTATTTTAGAAACTCCATTCAAACTGAGGAATATGGTAATTATCATACTGTTTTGATATCTTCTATTGGAGTACCAATATTGCTATTACCTAAGTATGATTATCAATCATCCACCTCATGCAGTTAGTATGATTGATTGGTGTCTGCTGGCCATTGTGATGCTGCATCTCTACCAGATGGTGGTGTTCGGAGAATCCCCTACAGATGCAGGGAGTAGAAGTGTGAAGCTGACAATTGAGCGGCCCGACCAAGCAAGGAGGCAGAGGCAGAACGTCCAAAGTACAACCCGGTGTGGACATTTATTAAGTCAGGAACACATGACACACACAGCCTCAATCCTGCTGCTTCTCCCTGACCACAGCCTGCAGCCACACGGGTCTCACACATACTCACACACACTCTCTCCCAAACAGCTAAACCCCAGAGCCTAAATGCTCAACCCAATCAACCCAACAGGACACAGGTGAGGGGGGAGGAGACACCACAGAGCACCAGGTGCACACAATCAATGGCAACAGACATGGGGAACACATTTCAAAATAAAATACAATAAACACTACATCAATAAATAGTATAAACTGCATAAACATGTGCGCATATGCAAGGCCCGAAGCCATCAGTGACAACGTTCGTCACAAGAAGACTTGGTATTTACCCCTTTCCTATTCGCCTCTTCACAGACAGGGACAGTTTGGGGTTGTTTTGTTGACCTTATGTCACACACAAGCCCATACAGGGAAGTAGGGCTCAGTATGGGCTTGTGTCCACTTTGTCTGTAAGAGCCATTTAGGCGTTTCATTATCTCTAGTAAGTGTTTATGTTGTTATGTATTCTTTGTTTATATCAACTTCATAATCATTAATGATAATAATACAGTTTTTTGTATAGTTTTGTATGTATCTGGTCTCTGCAAAGGTTTATGTTTATTATTGGTGACGACAAGTTGTATGCCCTAAAGTAGGCTTAACTGGGCAGGTCGAAGACTTCAACATGGCGTCACGCCAGTAAGACATTGGGAAGTCAACGAGCGTGGATCGAAAACGTTATTGACCTTGTCCGCGTTTGACTGTATGATAGTGTGATAGTACCTGGGTCTCATTTTATTATATTCAGTTATATAGTGTCTCTAAGTCGGTAATGGAAAGCCAAGAGACGTGTGGATTTGAAAGCTGTGATTTCTTATAATAAACCCTCAAGACTTACCAAGACAAGACCTGCTGTGAGTACATTGGGTCCTCAGTAAAGATATTTGAATGCTTTGGAACGCGAGTCAGAACCTCTAATATATAAAACCTCTAAATGTACTTTGGATAAACGGCCACTACAGTTTTCAATGAGGAAATTGGGTGAAAAGCTTGCTATTGACCGTGTCTCTAAGAGGGAATGTATCAACGCAAAGATAGAAAACTATAGGTTACTTACGTAACCCCAGCTGCATGCCAGCATGTGTAACTGGAGAGAACGCAAACCCCCTTGGCGGTTTATATACGATATTGTCGTCGTATTGTCTGTCCTCACGAGGACATGGTGTCCTCTGAGAAAAGGCAGGAAGTGCTTTAGGGTGAGGCACACCGCTAAAAGCTCCAGGTAATTTATGTGTGCCCGCTGGAGGTCTCTGCTCCAGAGACCCCTCACCGAGCGGCCTTCATAAATACCTCCCCAACCTGTCAGACATGCGTCTGTGGTGACCACCCTCCGTGAAAGGACAGCACCCATAGGCACGCCCCGTACTAGAAAAGTCGGGTGCAGCCAGTGGCGCAGTGCCGTTACGCATTTCACAGTAACCATTACCCTCCGCGCGCCATGACGCGCAGGTTTAGTTTTAAGGCGGCTACCCAGCGCTGAAACTCCCTCATGTGTAAGCGTCCTAGTCGTACGACCAGGATGGCGGACGCCATGAGCCCCATCAACCGCAGGCATGATCTGAAGAGAACATGTTTGCGACGCTGGAATAAAGCGAGACAAGCTCTGAAAGCTTTCACTCTTTCCGCTGACAGGTGAGCTGAAAAGGACACCGAGTTCAGGTGTAAACCCAGGAAGAGTATAGTCTGCGCGGGGCACAACATGCTCTTCTCTGTATTTATTATGAACCCCAGGTTGAGCAGGTGCTTTACGAGAACATTTGTCTGCGTAATAGCCTCGTGCTCCGACTGTGCGAGAAGCAGCCAGTCGTCCAGGTAGGTCGCCAAGCGAATACCCTGTTGTCTTAACGGGGCTATCGCGGCTTCCGTACATCGTACAAACACTCTTGGACTGAGAGACAGGCCGAAGGGAAGTACTCTGTATTCGTAACAGATCCCCTGAAATGCGAACCTCAGATATTTCCTGTGTGGATAATATACTGGGACGTGGAAATACGCATCTTTCAGGTCGACTGATGTAAACCAGTCATCTTGTCGCACGAGACGCAGCAGAGATGTGTGAGTGAGCATTCTGAATTTATATCTTTTTAGATATCTGTTCAGAACCCTCAAATCCAGTATTGGCCGGATTCCGTTCCCTCCTCGTTTGGGGACGAGGAAGTACTTGGAATAAAAACCACTCTGACTCTGCTCGGCAGGTACAACAGATATAGCTCTCTTTTCTAGAAGTGAGAGGATCTCTCTCTCTAGAATATGGGCTGACTCTCCTCGGGCTTGTGAATACAAAATGCCCGAGAAACGAGGGGGGGTGACAGCGAATTGGAGCCTGTAACCCCGTGTTACTGTCTTGAAAACCCAAGCAGATGTTGTGAGCATCTTCCACTGTGTGCTCCTTAGAGCCAGCTGAGATGTCCCATCTCTTGCCCTCTGAGACTCTGTTTGTTGTGTCATGGGGCCCTCTAGTGTCTGAACACGGTGGTACCCCATTTCAACAGTCCCCAACGTTACTGCGCACGCACGTGGCGGTGGCTTCACGGACCCGTCAATAATCCGTCCTTTGAGAGATGCCGTAGCTGCTCTTGAAAGGGAAAGGATTGACGGGCCGCTCTTTACAGCTCTAACCGGCACTGCGTGCGCACGTGGCGGTAGTGCCCTTAAAGCCCCAACCGGCACTGCGCATGCGCGTGGCGGTGGTGCCTTCACAGACCCATTTATTATCCGCCTTTTGAGAGAGGCCGTAGCTGCTCTCAGAAGGGGATTTATGGTTAACGGACTGTTTATTGTTTTTCTTTTCATTTGTTTTGAGCTGCGCCCTTGGCCGAAGCCTGGATGCGTCAGCGAAAAATGGTTTATTTAAACAATAATGATGTGACATGTGTTTTGTGTGGACTTGAGGATGGCGTTGAGGCATCTCTCGAGGCAGCGGGAACACAATTCGAGCCGGAGAAGGAACTTCCAGCTCTGTCACAGAGGGGAGAAGGAGGGGCTGTCATGCCGCTCGCTTCTTCCTCCTTGATTGCTGGCCGAAATTCTGGGTTGGCTGCGCCTGGGCTGCAGCCGGGACCGGAGATTTTCTAGACCAACTCGCCCTCGTCTCCTGCCTGGGCTGGGGACTCGGGGCGGACTGCGACCTCTGCTGATATGGTACTCTAGATCCAGCAGTAGTGCTGCGTACCGGTACGCCGAACCGGTACTGGACTTGTAAAAAGTTTCGGTTCAAGTCCGGTTAAAACCGGAACGTCGGGAACCGGTACTTGGACTCGCAAAAAAACTAGCACTTACGTATATTCTGGTGTCTGTGGTTATTTAAACATTCCCTGATAAACGTTATTCAGCGTCAATAAATGAGTGCTAATCCCAGTGTGCTCAGTGTACAACATCACATGTCATTTCACCTTCGATTCACAGTTTGAAAACGTAACATTTCGCCACATGCTAATGCTAACCGGAAGTGAATAATTTTCAGAATAAAAGTATTAAGTTAATAGTGTGAACTTTCGGTGTTTTCAGAATAAAACTGATTTAAATTAAATAGTGTATTTAATTCAAAATTACGCCATATCAACATTGATTTTAATTTCTAACAGTATGTACATCACTATGTATGTAGTATGTACTGTACACATGTAGAGTTGTAGAAAATACATGGTGTACAGACAGTACAGTACACTCTGACTGTACAGTCACTACAGTGTATACTGTATAGTAGGTGTGTAACAGTGTAATGCGTATAGTCTACTCTACACTCTACCTTTCAGCAAAGCTTTAGGGATTTAGGCTCAGTCAGCTCAGGGACTGTTTGGTTACTTTAGTTTGGTAAATGAAATAAATGTTTGAACTTTGTAGTAGTTCACTGCTGTCATAAGTCATTTGTAGACTAAGTGGCAAAAAGTGTTTTTTTTACATTCAGGTCAGGTTCAGGTTCAGGTCCGGACTTATAAGTCCGGACCTGAACCTGAACCTCTGGACTTGAGTCCGGACCTGAACCTGAATGTGAGTCCAGGTACGCAGCACTATCCAGCAGGGTTCGGAGCAGCTTGGGCGAAGGGTCGCTGTTGCGGAGGCAGCGGCTGGACCCTTCGAGGGAGACAGAGGTGGAGGGCCTCGTCTTCCTTCTTTTTCGACTCGCACCTCCTCTGCATGGAAGCGAGAGCGGAGCCGAAAATCCCCTCGGGAACGATGGGCATATCCAGCACATCTTCCTTTTCCCGGTCTGGGAGGTTGGTGAGGTTGAGCCATCTAGCTCTTTCCTGCACCACCATGATCCCCATCACTTTGCCCGTGGTCTGGACGGCGCAGCGTTGGACACGGAGACAAATGTCTGTGACCGCGGCTATCTCGTCCAGAGTGGCCGGTCCAGAATCGCTCGACAGATCCTCACAGAGCTCCGCTTGGTACGCGGTTAGCATCGAGGAAACGTTCAGAGCTCTGGCGGACAATGCTGCAGCTTTGTAGGCCCGTTCCGTCATGGTCGACTGGAATCGGTCTGTTTTTGCTGGCAGTGTGGGATTCCTGCTCGGTGACGGGCCCATCCTCGGTAGGAGGTGGGCTGCCACCAGCGGTTCCATAGGCGGTATGTGGAGCAGGCCGAGCCTCTCCATACCGTCACAGTCAAGGGAGGAGGCACCCTGGATTGGGGCCTTATTGCTAAAGGGCCGGTCTCTCCACGAGACCGACACCTCATCCAACATCTCCGCGAAGACCGGGAGGAGTTGCCTCTTCGTCCTCTTTGTTTGGAAAAAAGTTTTCCCTCGTAACGGGACCTGGAGGTCTCCTTGGCCACTTCGGGCCATGGGATGTCTAGTCTGGCCGCAGCACGTTGACACACGGCTTGTAGGTCCATACTGAGACAGGGCGAAGCTGGTGTGCTATCGCCCGAGAGAGCAGCCATCGCTCCAGGCTTTGCAGCCTGAGCTGGTGACATGAAGACGTCGTCTTCTTGCTCGTCCGAATCAGACTCAGAGGCATCCTCTTCGTCCTCCATGTAATTTAATTCCAGGACATCCTCCGCGGGTGAAACCATGGTGAGGTCCAGTCGGGAGCCCCAGCTTGGTATAGCGTGGGGTCCCGTTCCCGCGTCCTTTGCCGCCACCGGGGCCCGGCCTGATATGGCGCGGGAAACCGGTTCCGCGGCTGCCGCGGTTGATGAGCCCCAGGCCGTGAAGGCGAGGGACTCAGTCTCTGCGGCGGACGCCCCCGTGTCTTGGTTGCCAGCCGGCCAACCAGTGGACATGAGGGGATCCTGTCCCGACAGGCTAGCTTGTCGTGCTAACCGTCGGCGAAGGCTCTTTATGGTGAGGTGGGCACAATGCCCGCACGAGCCGGGGTCGTCGATAGCCTCCTGGGCGTGTTCCAGCCCGAGGCAGGACGAGCAGACCTGGTGTGAGTCTGTGCCTGCTATCTTCAACCCGCAGTCGCAGAACCGAGCCTTCGAGTCCCTGACTCCTCTGGTGTGAGGGAGAGAGGCGTCCATGGAGAGGACCCGCTCTTAACAGGTATGTCGAAAAAAAGTGTCCCAAACTGTCCTTTATCCGGAGAAAAAAGGTAGTGTGGGTCTTTTCCTCTCAAAGAATATTACCTGGTGTGGCAATATTCTTTAAATCCTTTTATCCTCCGGGGAAGAAAAAAGAATAAAAAACGTCCTCCCTACCGTGGTGTCGGCAGTGAGGGAAAAAAGCACAAGCTAGCAACTGGTGTGTTGCTAACTTGCTCCGCGATGAGGCGCATCCCATAGTGAGACATCGAACGGAGTGTTATGAATGAGAACTGTTTTTCTGAGCAAATCGGGAGACAGTGTTGTACTTGTATTGGCGTACGTGGATCATTTTCGCCTACGGTACAGCTGTCAGACTGAGCAATGAAGCTAATTCAAACAAAGTGTGAGAGCAAGCTTCTTCTGGTGAGTTTTCATGGTCAAAAAACGGCATCAAACAAATAGAAAAAAAGCAAACAGGTAATAGAAGGCAAAGGGGAGACGCTAGCTGTCCTACAATAGCGTCGATAAATTGTTCAGATATCGTTATCGTCCACGATGTGGTCAAACGCAGTGCCTTATTTTCCCGATCAGCCTTCACACCTCTACTTTAGTTGGGTGGTTAAGTGAACCCGAGTCATGGCCTTTTGTAATATTGGTCTCACAACAGGAAGTATAGCTTTTGGAATTCACCCTATGAAGCATAACCACATGTGAATATAAATGGTTTACTAACGCTCACCCTTGCTCTGTAACCAAAGGGAATATGTTCTTACCCAGCCAATGCTTTATGCATATGCATGCCCATGTATATCCAGCATGTTTCTCTTGCTCAAACTTGCACTTTGACCAGTTTCGACACAATTCGACACTCTGTCTGAACAAAAGAAAAGGTTGCAAAAGCCTGTAGATAAATGCAGACACAGTGCAGGTGTGACTGGTTTAAAAAAAAGCATCTAATCCTATTAGTAAAATCATCCAGTCCTCAAACTGTAAATAATGTACCCTGGGTAATTGTTCCTACTCAAATAATGCCATCCATCACACACACACATGAAGAGTACCATGCTAGATAGGGAGCAAGCCTATTCACTTGACTCCTTCACATAATCCTATTGATTGATTTTCAAGAGCCCCGTGTGAACATAAGCGTGAGAGTATTTAGCACAATAAAAGAGACACTCGTATTTCCCTGGGAAACGCTCAGGGAGAAAACCGTAAGGTAAACGATGGCTAACAATATTTTCTAGGTGATTTAGTAATGTTCTAAACCTTGACGATGAATGTGAAATATCCATCAAAGTTAACAAAGGAAGAGTTACCATCTGGGCTTATTGTCTGCTGTCAAAGACATACATGCTTCAGCTACCGATGGCAGGCTGTTGCTCACTCCCCTTCTGTCTCTGCCGTCTTCTTTTCTCTCCCTCTCCCTCTCCATTTCATGCTTTATTCACTTGCTATCGCTCTTTATTTCCCTTTGTTGCACCCCCTTCTGTCTCTGCTAGGCGTTGAAGAGGAATGATTACTAAATGATTGCTGGCTAGATGATTGAATGGCAGTTGACATTTCCCCCATTGATGCTATACAGTAAAAGGGGGAGACGGGAGGTGGGGGGGATTCTGACCTCCCCCTCCAGTGTGTGCAGATATTGTAGTTGGGAGCTTCTTCTCATCATGCTCCCCTGACTTCTGAGGGACATGTTTCTTCTTGTTATATAGACCCACTAACAGTAACTGCACTATTACTGGTTGGTTATTTGGGGGGATTACATAATCAGGGTTCAAAAAGAAGGTAACAGTATTCCCTCACAGTTACATAAATAAAATCATTGTTGATCCTAAATATCTTTTCTAAGGTTGTTCTGTTGTCTTAAATATTACACTTCAGTAAACAACATCTTAATGATGTTATTTCATGCATTGCATTTGATAATGAGGTAATCGTAATGTAACAAAAGTAATCAGGTTACATTACTTTTATATATAAGTTCAGCAGGGTTAGAAACAATATGTTTGTCCAATATAATAACCAATGTTTCGTATTGGATCAACAAGGAACCAAACAGGATAGAGAGTGTTGTTCTTTCTCATACTGATATTCTGAACAATCTGTGTTGTTGTATTTGCTGTAAAGTGTCTCCACTGTAGGCTATTGTTATTAGATGTACAGCACTTTGGCTCGACCAAAAATCGTTTATAAATGTGCAAGATAAATAAAACTTGATTTGATTTGGGTAAACAGCATGTTTGTGATGCATGAGACTGCAAGACTTAAAGAAAAAACTACACAAAGAAATAAACACATCAAGAAAACAAAGCACAACTGGGTAACAGAATATGTGCATAATCTTATGAAAATACAGCACAGCGGATTGTCAATTTATCTATGTACGTGCAGTCAGTATGTGGCACTCTATACATTCGGTAGCTTAATGCGACTTAATACTTTGTGAGTGTATACTAAGTGGCATAATAACATATGTTCCCACTGGCAATAAGCCCGTGGAGGGGAGGGGAGGGCGAGAGCAAGGAGAACATAGCAATGTTGGAGGTATGAAGTGAAAGGTCAGTATTTAATGATAACCTGCAGTCATTCTCTGCCTCTGCTTTATATTGAAGTGGTCTTAATTAACCATTCATTTGAGAGGCTTGTGGGGAGAAAATGTGTTCCTGATGGTGTGCTTTCCAAGTAGGTAATACATGTATTGTATGCAGTTTGTCTTGACGTACCATGGATTCCACTGCAAACCAGTGACTTTTAAATCATCTATTTTTTTCAGCTATTTTAGGATTAATACCTTGAATACTCAAAAGTCAAAGTCAACTTTGATGTCCATCGTTCAGGTTGTGTGTATAGACAGAGAGATCGAAATAACGTTTCCAACAATCCCGAATACAAAAATACAATAATACAAATATACAATGCTTACGGCCCGTCCACACAGCGGCGTGCGTTGACGCTTGCCGGCGGGCGTGTCTGACACTCGACCAACAACCAATCACATGAATCTCCCGCCCCTGACACACAAGCAGCGGTTTGATTGGCTAGAGCTTGTACTGGCATATGATTCGATTGGCTGACGCTTCTGCCGAGGCGTCAAAAGTTGAACATTGCTCAACTTTTGCAGCGAGCCACGCCAGCAACGCTCCGCGTCGCTTCCCACGATGCAGTTCGGCTAAAAGTGACGTCACCCCATTCAAAGTGAATGGGCAGAAGCGTTAGAAGCTTCAACGCACGCCGCTGTGTGGACGGGCCGCTATTGTTCAATTTGGACATTTCAGAGGTTCTTAATACTCGCTGCTAAGAAGAACATGACCATTGCTAAGGCTATTGGTATTGAGTATACACCTGAACAAACTGACAGGGTTCATTTGGGTCAAGAAAACTGTACTCAAATGCCTTTTTTAAATGCACTACAAATGAACTATGTATTCAATAAAAACAAACTTCAACTACTTTGCCTTGTGGGTTAGTAAACACATTATCAGAGGTTAATTCATTACATTACATTACATTACATTAGCTGACGCTTTTATCCAAAGCGACTTACAATAAGTACCTCTCGTCTTTGTCCTTCTCAGTAACACAAGAGTAAAAAGTGGGCAGAGACTCATGTCTTTCTGTAGAAGAATTGCCTTGAAAGGCCATGCATCTTTCATCCGGGTCGATTTGGCCTGAGTGCTCATGAGGATTGAACTGACAATCTGCCCTTGTGACAATAATTCTTTAACAACCCTGAAACTACAACTCGTGGAATATCAAATCATTTATGTTATTATGCATTATTCAAATGAAACAAGGTTTTCAATTCCAAAATTGATGTAAAATGTTATATAAGAAACATCCCAAGGTCAAATCTCCTCCACAAACCACTCGCATCGCTCTCTGTCTTTGTATTTTTCTAATTCAAATACTAGTACTGGCATTGCCAATCAACACATGCCACTTAGGAACAGGACGATTGCTTGATGTTTTGAGTGCTGCTGCTTTTTTAAAGAGGATGTATTATACTCATTGTCAGGTTTCATATTTGTGTGTGACATGGTTCCATGCTTTATTGTTCAAAAAGCTCTTTATTTTCATATAATATACCGGTACACACATCCGCCAAGTGTGAAGTGGATTGGAAGAAAGGTCGTCGAAAATTTGCGGACAGAGATACAAGAGATTATTTTTTTCTTATATTACTTTTTAAGATCTTAAAGTTGTGATACCTACTAAACTTTCCTTATTGACCAACTTGCCTGATACCCTGTTACACAATATCTATTAATAGTAAGGCTGTGACTTTTTATTTTCAACCCTAACTGTGTCAATCCTGATGAATTTGTGTGGGCAGAAAGCCACTGCTCAGTCACCCCATTGCTATACAGTTTGGAGGGACCCATCTATATTTGATATATGTCTATCCATAATTCACAAACTAAACCTCAGTGCCCGTCAGTGAAGGACTCATAATAGGATAGGACATATATCACGTTTCTCACTCTTTCACATTGACTATGACTCTATTTCACATCTGTCTCATGTGTTTGTCTCGCAATGTGTTTATGTTTTCTTTCACACAGGCTTTAATATCAAGGTTCAACCCATCCCCAGTCCGAAAAAAGCTTTGTCGGTGAGTTCTCAGAATCCACTATCGAGTTACTCTGAGATCCTGTGGAGGTGACCTTCCAGGCTTCTGTTTGCTATTGTTTACAACCCATTAGATGACACACGCAGCACATAGAGCTTGTTACATGGTCCACGGATTGATCCAAAAGACGAAATACATTGTTAATGCTACTGATATTATTCTATGATATCCAGATGGAAACATGTTTTTACTATATATTATCTACCTTTTAAATGAGATAGTAACTGACAGATATTTCAACCATCTCTGACTGGGGGATTCCAAAGCACTCCCATGCCAACGTGGAGATAAAATAATAATAATGAAAATCATACATTACATTGTTATAGCGCTTTTCCCTGTGCTCAAAGACGCTTTACACAAAGTCAGAAACAGAAACAGCACAAAGAAAACAAAAAACACAAACAGTATTCCTAATCTCTATATGATCCTTGTTCTGGGTCTGCACCTCTGTGTTCTCCCACCTTGAAGTGGCAGGAAAACCTCCCTATCGAGGCAGTCAGGTGGCAAACCTTACTAGGTGCTGGAACACCTCGACTGGCATCTCTTTTCTTTCACAAGGAGCAGCGGCTCTACTCCGAGTTCCCTCCCAGAATACTGCACTTCTCATCCCTGAGAGAGATGCCAGCCACCATCTGGAGGAAACCCAATTTGCCGCTTGTATTCGTGATCTCGTTCTTTCGGTCATGAGCATAGGTCGAAGTACGAAGATGGAGCGGTAGATCGAGAGCTTTGCCTTCAGGCTCAGCTCTCTCTTCGTCACAGTGGTGCAGCCCATCTCGTGCTCCATTGTCCCCTCGAGAACAAGATCACTTGAACTTCTTTGCTTGGGGGATATTTCAATGTACCTCCCTAATGTGAGATACATGTACTGTAGATTCGCTTCACTACCATACATGTTATATACATGAGAGATTCATGTGGGATCAAATGTGTCAAGGGAGGTGTACAAGTGATAACACAGGATCTAAAGTTATAACCTATTAGCAGAATAATCAGCGTACTAATTAACTAGTTAGATTAAGTAATTCATTTATTGGAGTTACCCACCCATATCGGATTGGACAGACTGTCACTTTCCCCTATTAATGTCTAGAAGCTATGCAGCCATTTGAATCTTTGCATAACATACCTGTAATCTCAATTATCACTAATATAGCAATTGTTCAATTAATAAACTACCTTTCTGAGCTTCAATATCTCCTGTCCTTTCTCTCCATGCAGCCCACGCTCTCTCTTACCTCATTCACAGCAACGGTGTTTCGGGGCCGGTTCGGAGCTGGAGCTTGAAAAGCACCGGGTTTTCCTCTTCACACCGCAGCGGAGCAGCCTCTTAGCTCCGGAATCCGGTTCGTTACAAGCACCAAAAAATTGTCCGGCCAGAGCAAAAGCACCACATACGTCACGCTTACGTCGAGGCGGGGGCAGGGGCAGGGACAGATCAACTCCTGAACAACAACAAAAAGCCCGCGTTGTATCCAGTTTGTACACAACGATAGAGAAACTTGACAAGAGTTTCAGTGTTTCTGCCATAGACTGTGTATAAAGGTTTCTGCTCATGGTGAAGCAACGTGTCTGCGTGTTAAGGTGGAACCTGAGCATTCACGTTGATCACCTCTCATTATAACTCATTATAAATCTATAAAACTATAAATATTAAACTTTACTTCACGTGTTCATTTGAGAACAGCTGTTACATACCTGGGTGAAGGTTACAGTTCATTTAAATGAAAGATACAACGTTACTCCACACTCATGGTTCAGTCCACCTTAAGAAATAAGACCGACCTCGGAAGCAGTTGTGTTTTAAAAAAACCTTTATTGACACGAGTACACCTTTTTATAAGAATATAACTAAACCATAGAAATGACTCCGGAAAAGCTGCAGATAGAGCCATAAGAAATGAATGCAACTGATTTCATCCGCGCTGTTAAGCTTTATGAAGCAGGCATGCAAACGGTTACGTCATGACGCAAACGATGACGCAACGACGCATTACCAGTCGGACTCTGGGCGGTGTGGAAAGAGCCAGAGCTAAACCGAAGAACTGGTTCTGAACCTGAAAAGCTCTAGCACGGAGCTTGAACCGGAGTTGCGTTGGTGTGAATGAGGTATCTGAGGGCATTAGTCAGTAATTGTGGTGTATGTACGGTCTTTTTCCACCTCCGGCGTAAGATACCGGTCATCCAAAGACCCTTACTACCAGACACTCAAATAGAAAACATGTGTTTTTTCCATTTAAAACCCAGTGGCATGTCAGAATAAGTGTAATAGGTGTTGAATAAGTAAACAGAACGTGTATTTGATTTAGTTTGATGCTTATTCGTACCAATGCCATAACAAATGCTCTGTGAGCTTGTTGTTGCAATGAGCTGGTTAAATGAACTGATGTAGACTGTAGAAACAAGTTTGCTTTGTTGAAGTGATTACAAACCAAATAAATAAGCTTAGAAAAGCAGTTGAAGACATTTAGGAGGTAATACAAAATGTTCTCAAGCTAAGTTGCACAAATAAAACAAGCCTATACTTTTAGTTGGATGTGCTTACTTCCTTTTCGAAATAACGTTTATAAAGTTTATTTCATTATTATTAGGGCTGTCAGTCGATTAAAATATTTAATCGCGATTAATCGCATGATTGTCCATAGTTAATCGCGATTAATCGCACATTTTTTATCTGTTCTAAATGTACCTTAGAGGAATATTTTTCAAGTTTTGAATACTCTTATCAACATATGAGTGGACACATATGCTTTATGCTAATGTTTATTATCATTTGAACAATGACAAATATTCTCATGAATATTAAACACAACAACCTCTGAACATTACAAATATTCGCCTCAATTCAACCTGGAACCTCTCTCATACAATACAAATGGGGTGTGTGTGTGTGTGTGCGTGTGTGTGTGTGTGTGTGTGTGTGTGTGTGTGTGTGTGTGTGTGTGTGTGTGTGTGTGTGTGTGTGTGTGTGTGTGTGTGTGTGTGTGTGTGTGTGTGTGTGTGTGTGTGTGTGTGTGTGTGTGTGTGTGTGTGTGTGTGTGTGTGTGTGTGTGTGTGTGATCGTTGGAGCTATGTGCAACTCAAGGCATATGCTCGAACGGGAGCTGCCTGGACGCTGCAATCATGTTGCTGCAATCATGAGTGTGCTGACTTCTCGTACAATGTCCCACTGTCTGCTTCCTGCATAAAGTCAAGTGCTCGGCGCAGTTGTGTGGATATAGCGCTCCTCTGTTTTCATTTAAACAGCTCCTTATATCCGTTAGCGCAGCTAGCTAGCACCAGATGCTAACAACAACAACAATGCACGTAAGGTCTCTCTCTCGCTCGCTCGGGCCACACATACACACACCCTCCCGGTCCTCCCGATGGCCAGTCGGTGCCTGCCGGTGAGCGTGGAAGTGTGGTCTGCCACAAGCGGGCGGCAGGAGCGGGGCTGTCAGCATCAGCTTGTAGATGGTATTTTAAACTCGATGCGCTCTGAAACTACGGGGCGGCCATAGAAAAAATACACGTTAAAATAATTAGTGGCATTAATTTTTTTTTCCGTTAACGTGTTATTAACGCGTTAACTTGACAGCCCTAATTATTATATTAAAGCACATGAATCATATAATTGACATGCACCCCTTATTATTATTATCTTTCTGTACGTTGTGGTTGAAAGTTTTAAAGAGGACATATTATGCTCATTTTCAGGTTCATATTTGTATGTTGTGCCTGTGACATGTGTACATGCGCTTTAATGTTGAAAAAGGTATTTTTCTCACACTGCAGCACTTCTTTTCGCCCTACGTCTGAAACCAGAGCCCAGTCTGCTCTGATTGGTTAGGTGGCCGGCTCTGTTGTGATTGGTTCTGCTTACAGATGTCCCGCCCCTTAGAAGAGTGTGTGGGAGAGAAACTCCCTCTGGAGGGAACAGCCTTTACAGACCATGTACATGCACGCAAACCTATATAACACATTACAGAGCATAATAGGGCCTCTTTACCTTGGTTGAAGATTTCAAACTGTTAGAAAAAAAGTCAGAAGTTGGAAATTACTGATATAAACTTAAAATGTCACTTCAGTCAAGAAAATGGCTCATATAGCTTATTTTCATAGACACACACACACACCACTAGGCTAACACTGAATTACAAAACACAAGTAAGTGTATGGCAGAGATGTTCACAAGTCTTTTTTTGCAAGTCCAAGTCAGGTCTCAAGTCTTTGGTCACGAGTCCAAGTCAAGTCTCAAGTCTTTGTGGGGTGAGACTTGATCAAGTCTCAAGTCTTTGGTCACGAGTCCAAGTCAAGTCTCAAGTCTTTGTGGGGTGAGACTTGATCAAGTCTCAAGTCTTTGGTCACGAGTCCAAGTCAAGTCTCAAGTCTTTGTGGGGTGAGACTTGATCAAGTCTCAAGTCTTTGGTCACGAGTCCAAGTCAAGTCTCAAGTCTCTAAAAAATAAAATTCTCATGTCTCTTCTGGTTGTAATAAGCCTTCTATTGTCTGCTGCTATCCAGTCTGTTAAGAATACTGCACAGCTATATCTAAGAAATTCAAAGCATTTACTGTGTTATTATCACTCCTATATCTATTAGCATACAGTATCAGTACTGATTAGTTGTTTGTTATATGATCACTTTAAACAGGCTATTGCAATGCAATATGAGGACAAACATCACACTTTAGCTAAAACACTTCAGAATCAGAAATCAGTATCACAAATACTTATTAATCCCCCGCAGGGAAACTGTGTAAAGTAAACATTTGTTCTGTGCCATTTGCAACTAAAAAAATATTGCTGCAATATTATCTGAAATATACTGAACTGGTGATATTAAAACATGACCTTTTCCAAAAGAGATATCTACCATTAACACCATTTACCAGCCAAATGCTGGTAAATCGTGCAAGTGGCTGGTACTGTATGTTGCACGCACCAGCCAAAAATAACAATGGCAATCTATTGAGTGACTGGTAACATTTCAACATTCACTAGGCTAGCCATTTGGCCAGTGGACAAAAATGTTAAAATTTGACCTCTGCAACCGTATTGTTTAATTACCCTGGGTCTCTAATTACATCTTTTAAGTCTACTATAAATAAACATATTCCTCTATCCTCTCACTCAAAGCCAGTGTCATGGTAACCTGATAAACCTGTAACATTAACGTTACGTGGTCAACAATAAATCTGTAACCTGCCTATAAACCGACAGATGTATTTTTGTATGTAACTATGTATTTTTCTACGTTTAACGTTAGCCAGTAGATGGTGGCAGCGGAACGTAATGATTAACGTTACCGACCTTTTTTATGCCATGTCAAGAGTTGGATGTCAACGCCACTCAACTCAAACAAGTGTGACAAGCAAACATTCACTCATCTTTTCAAATATTCAGTTCCAAAGCTAGTAGCAAGCTAAGTTAGCATTACATAGCTGATGCTGAGCTAAACATGTTTGCTAACCGTCCATATGCGTTAATGTGACTGACCTCTCCGGGTGAGTTTTCAAGTGCCTGATGAAATTTGACGTTGTTGCACCAGCATCCTTGATTTTAATATTGCAGACTTTGCAGTGTGCGCTCCTTTTGTTGGTGCCGCCGGCGTTTTGTTCGAAGTTTTTATAGTTGAACCTAATTAGAAGCGGTACAGCTGCAGGTGTGCCGCCGGTCGCCATGGTGTTATCATGATGTTAATGTTAAAGGTGGGGTAGGTAAGTTTGAGAAACCGGCTCGAGATACACTTTTTGTTATATTCCATGGAATGCTCTTAACATCCCGATAGCCGGCCCGGCTAAGATAACTGGACGGCCTGCCTGTCAGCCTCCCATCGGGGCACACACTTATCTCGTGCCCTCATTGGTCATGTGCGCGTTTGTGTGTGTTGGAGGAGGGGCTCTGTGAGGAAGTGGCAGATTTTCTCCGGTTGTGTATGTTCAAATTCTAGCGATCTTGAGCCGGTTTCTCAAACTTACCTACCCCACCTTTAATACGCCAAAAATAGAAAACACAGTGATTGTTCACGAGTCCCAAAACACGAGTCCAAGTCGAGTCTGCAGTCTTTTGAGCAGGAGTCCAAGTCAAGTCTGAAGTCTCTGTGTGTGCGACTTAAGTGCGACTCGAGTCCGAGTCACAAACTCGAGTCCCCATCTCTGGTGTATGGTACATTTAGTATTGCGTTATGCATGGTCTGATATACTGCTTAAACTTGCATGTGAAACACTGCACAAAATATATGAACGATTCACATTCAACTTACCAATCCACTCACACAACAGCACACACACACACACACACACACACACACACACACACACACACACACACACACACACACACACACACACACACACACACACACACACACACACACAGACAATCTAATAGTGTCCTCTGACATCAAGATGAGTTACTTCAAAGGGTTTTGCTCAGAACGCTCCCGTCTCTGATACCTTAAAAAACTCCCCAGAGTCTTGGCGAGTGTTGAGTAAACTCTAACACACACAATGTTACTCCTCAGCAAAAACACACTGATTGGTCCCAGCGTAGAGCCACATAGAGGACGGGTGAAAACCTACAGGAAAGAGAGAGAAAAGAGGAGGAGAATTTTCCTTTTGAGAATATATTTAATGACACATTTATTATTACTTCATCTCTTTACACGGTGCTTTGTGTCTTGCTTGTGTTGAGCACACCCTAGTTGTATTAGTGCAGGCATCCTCTAACAAGCTTTATGGGCTTACTTCTGCAGGGCATCACACCAAACTCTTGTTATAAAACTATAGATACATGCATACCTTTTCTTTTTTTTGTACACATGCTATGCCTTGCAAAAGGTGTTGAAGCCAGAAGATTGAACTCCTTGCTGGCGGCACTAACTGCTTTTGATCTCATTAGAAGGAAAACACCTCTGATTGCATCTGTAAGGCAAGAAGGCAGGCAAATGAGCCCATTACACATGAATATCAGTCTTTAAAAAGAAAGAGTTAAGGTGCAAGGCGAATGTACAAAGACACAGAATTCTGTAATGTGAGAGGTGCAAAATCAGTGAACACCCAGCGGTTGCTAAGCCACCAATCACGATTACTACCCAAGTTGCTGCAAAGGCTAATTATTGTTGCATACCATGCTGTGCAGCTCAGTCAGATCTCCTCTCACCCAACACAGACCTCCTCAGAAATATAAAAGCATGGCCCCGGGAGAGAGGCACGAAGCAAAGTGTCTTACCTCATGGAGGAGAGCAGGAGTCAAGAGCAACCCATACACACCACCCATTTCAAGTTCTCTAAATTACAAGTGGATGAGAGCAGAGACGATCAAAACCAGCCACCTGGCAAATATAAAATATGTGACCTGCCCTATCAAAATCAGTCACTACAACCCCAAAACACATTTTGATGTGAATGCACTGTTGGAAAGAGATTCTCAGCTTTGCAAAGATGTCCTTAATGCTTTCATTCTCCAAATATTCAGTAACATATTTCATATAATGTTATGACTCTTATCAAGACATGAGGCCTTCAACCTTTGTAGACATATTTTGAGCCATAGTTATTTTAAGAGGAGGCTCAATGCTTAATATTATGGGGGCACAGTACCACTTGCCAGACAGACCCAGGGAGGGCAGTGATCGCTGAAGTTGAATCCCCGTCTTTACAAGCTTCAAAATATATTTATCTTCTGAATATAAAAGTTTAATATTCTCAAAAACTTCCATCCATCCATCCATCTTCTCCCGCTTATCCGTGGTTCTCAAAAACTCTGTTTGTTTAAAATCTGCCACGGTTTTGACATAAATCCACAAAATGAGTCTTTCCGACATTCCATTGATTTCGATCTCATCTCTATTTTTGTTCTCTACTCTACTGAGAGAAGTTATTAGAAACACTTTCTTGGGGTTTGCCTGCAAAATGCTCCACTAGGTTGGACTAGCTTCCAACTTGCAGTCTAGCAGGTAGAATACAGAACTTTGTGGGCTGATAACAGCAGCCAGAAACAACACGGTGAGAGCAGTGAGGGGGAGCAAAGAGAGTTAACGATGAAGCCCCGTAAAGCCAGAGGAAGCTGCAGATAAAGCTGATAATACCTAGTAGGATCAGAAAAAGACACATCTTTGACATTGTCATTTCATGCATGTGAAATATCAGTTATTTTATGTATTTATTTAAAGGACATTAATCAACATTTCTGTCATAGGGCAAGTGTCAGTGAGCCGGCTATTTTTCAACTGCAGGCTTGGCAAGATCTTTGAAACTGGGGATTAGATTGTTTGATGTTCAGATACAAGAAAACAAACACCGTAAAGACAGCAATAGCAACAATATATTAGATAGAACACATCATACAAGTTTTTCCATTAATTAGCACTTCTTTATTAAATATTATGAATATGTCTTTATTATCAGGCTATGTTCCACAATCATTCAAAGTAGCAGTGATAAAACCGCTTCTTAAAAAGCACAACCTCAACCCAGAGGTTTTAGCCAACTATAGACCTATTTCTAATCTTCCCTTCCTCTCAAACATTCTTGAGAAAGCGGTCGCAAAACAGCTGTGTGATTGCTTAAAAAACAATGATTTATTTGAAGATTTTCAGTCTGGCTTTCGAACACATCATAGCACAGAGACAACTCTGGTTAAAGTCACAAATGACATTCTAATAGCCTCAGACAAGGGACTTGTCTCTATTCTTGTTTTGCTCGATCTCAGTGCTGCATTTGATACTATCGACCATGATATCATATTGCAAAGACGAGAGCGCTTAGTTGGCATACAGGGAACTGCTTTAGGCTGGTTTAGGTCCTATCTATCTGAACGCTCTCAGTTTGTACGTGTTAACGATTAATCTTCCACGCAAACCAAAGTTAGCCATGGAGTGCCACAGGGCTCAGTGCTCGGACCTATTTTGTTCACATTATATATGCTTCCGTTATGGTCAATATTATAAGGAATCATTCTGTAAACTTTCATTGTTATGCGGATGATACTCAACTATATTTATCAATCAAGCCTGATGAAATTAATCATCTAAATAAAATGCAAGACTGCCTTAAGGACTTAAAAACGTGGATGACCTTAAACTTTTTGATGTTAAAAATTACCAAAACTGAAGTTATTGTACTTGGCCCGAAGAATCTACGAAACAAATTATCTAAAGATATACTAACTATGGATGGCATTCATTTGGCCTCAAGTGAGACTGTAAGGAATCTTGGTGTTATATTTGATCAGGATTTATCCTTTAAGGCCCACATAAAATCAATTTAAAGGACCGCCTACTTCCATCTACGTAACATTGCAAAAATCAGGTATCAGATATCTTGCCTCAAAACGATGCAGAGAAACTAGTCCATACATTTGTTACTTCTAGGCTGGATTATTGTAACTCCTTATTATCAGGGAGTACCAAGAAGTCAGTGAAGTCAATTCAGCTGATTCAAAATACTGCAGCTCGTGTACTAACCAGAGTTAGGAAAAGGGACCACATTACTCCTGTTCTGGATGCCTTACACTGGCTCCCTATACAGTAGAACAGAGGATAGAATTTAAAATTCTTCTTCTCGCCTACAAAGCCCTTAATAGGCAGTCGCCATCTTACCTTAAACAACTCATTATACCCTACTGTCCTACTAGGGCATTGTGTTCCAAGAATGCAGGGTTGTTGGTTGTTCCTAGAGTCTCTAAAAGTACAATGGGAGCCAGAGCCTTTTCTTATCAAGCTCCACATTTGTGGAATCAGCTTCCAGTTTGTGTTCGGGCGGCAGACACCCTATCCGTTTTTAAGAGTGCGCTTAAGACCTTCCTTTTTGATAAAGCTTATAGTTAGGGCTGATTAGATTCAGCCCCTAGTTTTGCTGATATAGGCTTAGTTTGTCGGGGGACATCTTACTTCTTCCTTCTCTCTGTCTATACCTGTGTACTCTCATGTTCCGATTAACCCAGCTTCCCCAAATTCCTTTCTTTTTGGTGTCTATATACGCCGGGATCCGGAGTCATGGATGATCCTGCAGTCCTGTGTCCTGGATCGCGAGCCCTGGATCGCGAGTCGTGGCTGTGGTCCTGGATCATAGGTCCCGGATGGATATCCTAGTGGATTCATCTTCCTATTATACACACATGCATTTCCAAACATTTGGACTACCTATGTTGCAAATGTATTATCTTTTCAATTTACACACGGCATCTATTGCACGTCTGTCCGTCCTGGGAGAGGGATCCCTCCTCTGTTGCTCTCCCTGAGGTTTCTCCCATGTTTCCTTTAAACTGTGGGTTTTCTTCGGAAGTTTTTCCTTGTACGATGTGAGGGTCTAAGGACATAGGGTGTCGTATTGTCATACTGATATTCTGTACACACTGTGAAGACTGAGACAAATGTAACATTTGTGATATTGGGCAATAAAAATAAACATTGATGGATTGATTGATCAACATTTTCCAAAATACATTACATTTAGTCACATAAACACAAGTCATCAAAACGCAGCCACAACTGACTCAACCCACACAAACAGAGCAACAATAAGCAAAAGGCCATACATACAGTAGAGAACAAGAGTCGTGAAAAGAAATTGTATATGGTGAAAGGTTAACAATACAGTAAAAAGTTAGTAAAATGGTATTGCGTCATAACTTAGTCTTCTAGCATACAGTCAGACTCAAAATCCAACAAAGCTCCGATACACTAAACAGGAAGATAGTAACAGTGAATTCACTCTCTGGCTCTGGTCCATTAAGAAATTGTAGTACTTTATGAGGGCTTCTTAATATTTAATAAACTATGAATGTTTCATATCCATGTAATGGGAAGAAATTCAGCTAACTGATGTTATGAACAATTTTTAGCACAAAAAAAACACAAGACTAACGTCGAGCCTCTGAATTGGCCCTGAGCGAAAAAACGCTAACGCCGTTAGCACAGAACTCACTCATAACACCCTTATTACTTATCGTAAATGCAAATCCAACACATCGATTAGCATCGTGAGATTATACAGAATCGATAGGTATCTGTATCATCACTCCATGATCAGAACTCGCGACATTATAAACAAAAACAGACATCACAACACGTGGCATTAGGTAGCAAACACGGCAATATGTGACCCGCTCCATCAAAATCAGTCGGAAGTCGCAACGGCTCATTTCAGAATAAACGTGGATTTACGTAAAAAACTATTTTTTCAGGGTTCGGGTGTTTTGTTTGATTTTAAACAAACCAAGTCTTGGCTTTCAGAATATGAAACTTTTATTTCCAAAATCACACGATAAGTACATTTTTGAAGCTTGTAAAGGGACGAAGACAGGCACCTCTCACTCGCAATCTGCTCTTCCAGCAGCGCCGCCCCCCCCCTCCCTCCGGCTGACATTATGAACGTAAGAGTATAGTAATCATACATAACACGGCAGGGTCCGTTACAGTTTATTTTCATCTGATTTAAATTAAACAGAGTCTTGGCTTTCAGAATATTAAACTTGTTTCGGCAAATTCAGATGATAAATGTAACTTTGAAGCTTGTAACGGCATAATTACAAGCGGAGAACGGAGTAATTTAACGCCACAGCAGGCACAACAACAGCCGGTGTTTCTCGTGAGGGTTTTCCCCGGGAAACAAACACAATACACACAAACGCAAAAATACACAAACACACACACACACACACACACACGTATACACACACACTCGCGAGCTTCCCCTCCAAACGAAAATATCTTCCCTCCGTAGTATTTTGATCATTTGCTCCACTAATAACCAATCAGATCGATGGATTCCAGAGAAGAGAAAACTTTAAAGGCCTTTTTCTCAAAATGAGGACTCGGTGACAGTCATTATATAATGTGACATATTTCGCTTAATATTTGGAGTACAAAAACAATCCTGATATCATTAGAAAGCTAGGAATATCCTCTTTCCAACAGTGTATACAACTCAAAATATGTCTTCGGGTCAATGCGACTGATTTCGATGGAGCAGGTCACATATGTCTTACCTTTGTCGTTGTCTGATCAAAAGTGGTCTTCAATGGCATTAAAACAATAAAAACGCTGCTGAAGGTTAATCCATAGGTTAATCCATTGTGTCTGTGTCCCTTTGAAATTATTTCTGATAATCCATCAGCAATAAAACTAGTTTTCAGATTTCAGAGCGTAGCTTTCACTTTGGGCAAACTGCGTGCGCATAGCCCCCACTTCTCAATGGTAACGTTGGTGTGTATGTGGAAATTCCCCTTCCATTCTATTGGCTCTAACGGTTCAAAAGAGATGTCAATCATCAAAATCGACCAATGGGTTCCAGAGAAAGGGCAAAAATGCCCATTTGCACCCAAATGACCCCATAGGTGGAGTTTATTTTTCTAAATCTCTCTAAAAAGGTCAAATGTCACTTGTTTTGCATCAATCTTGATACAGGGTACTTATTATATGTTGTACTTTTAGTCTACCTTCCCATCATCCAAGGGTGGTTTTCACTTTAAGTATCAAATATTTTTTGGAATTTTGGATTTTTTTTTTACTATGTTCAATCTGAATTATCTTTCAAATAAAAAACATCTATATTCTGACTTTCTACATCCAACTCACAGGTTTATCATTACTTTGAGAAAAAGATGATTAATGTTCCCCTTTTAGAAGTGTAGTTATGGTCATTTGTTCTGGAAATGTCATTTTCGAGCCTGAGACCTGAGAAAACAGGCTCAGGGCTTAACAGGTCAAAGAGTGTATATTTATAACAAAGACATGATAGCGGTGACTTTTACTGCTGTTAAGGTTTAGCATTCATGCACCCATCCCGTATCTACTGTCTTCACATTCCCTCTTTGTTCACCCCCCATCTTTATCCTTCTTAATCATGTATTGCCATCATTATCTAGAGTAATCTCTGCCCACATGCTCCTCTGCCCATTGGTCGTCTGTGGATCCCGCGGCCAGCTGGGCTTCAAGCGCATTTGGAGGTCAACGAAAAATACCCCATCTCTTTTGGGTACACAGGGACACTCACACTCATCTACCACTGACACATATTGTATTGTCATGGTGACTTAAATTAGGACTTTAAGCACTATTTGAGCATTTATAGTAGTGGCATCAGAAATACAAATGTACACCACTGTGACCTTCTTAGTCCCTGGATGAAATATATATGCATTAACGCAATTGGTCTAGTAATTCAAGTATATGTTACAGCAGTATATTTAAGATGAAATATTCACCATTCATTATGTGCAATGCACGGTCAACTGTTTTTTCATTGGACACGTTTTTTTGAGAACTATGCTTTAGCAGAATGCATGTGCAACGCAGTAAGAAGCCAAATAACTAGCTTTTGTGACATGAGCTGCTATTCCAGTTCTTTTTTCGTTTTTTTAACAAACAACCTCATATTTCTATTGACCATGTGCTAATCCCTGCCCCTCTTGGTAACCGTTGCTAAAGCTTTCACTTCTCCCAGCAGACACAGGTATGCAAGGGATAGAGTGCAGCGAGGAGGTCATTAGTGAAAAATGAACACAGACACCCTGAAGGTGATTCGATTACACGGCTCCCTAATAAATAAACCAACTAATTTACTCACAACATTGACTTAAATTGATGTTATTGATTTAAGAATGCTTCCACTCAGAAACAAATGGTCCATTCCACTTTGTTCCAACAGCTGGAACTGGGGCGATAGCAACGTAACTTCAAATTACGCCAAGACTGTTTATTTTCTATTATACAGTCTTTAAACTCTGCCAGAAACCATACTGTGTTCCTGTTAGTGTTTACTTCCTGTCTGTCTTCTTCTGTTGATTTCTCGGACGTCCAGTTCTCTGTCTTTCAACCTCTTTCCTTCTCTTGTTCTCTTATTATTTTCTTTGCTGGGGACAGCTTAGCCATAACCAAAGTTTCATGCTCTCCGTGAATAATAAAATGAATATTTCAAAAATATTGCATGTGGTTTTCTGATAGCGAAACCTATTCTTTGTTATCTACAGCTCACATTAAATTGAACAGACTTATCTCTGCAAATTCATATAACTGTACATACTGTATTCCCTTAAGCAGTGTCCTCCTTAGCAAGTCTGTTAGCGATAATTAAAAACCTTTGAAACGTCCAAATTGACCAATCAGAATCAAGTATTCAACTTAGCCGTGTAATTAAATGCAATAACGTTATGATAAGTTAGTGACAAAGCCCTGCAGTCTTACATACAAATCCACTACCTACTTCCCTTCATCACTCAATATCGTATTTAGCCTTTGCTCAAGCTAAATGACAGCTGTATTAGTACGTGTGGCTCATCATGTTCCATCACCGTGTTTTGACATAAGAGCTGCAGAAAAGGTTTTAAGCTCCACATGGGAGTCAACAGGAATAAGGGAACAGGCAGCCACTTAGTGTGACGAGTCATTAATAGGCAATGACAAGACTGCGTACTGTGGCCTGGAGGAACATCACACTGAGCATCTATTCTTTGTATCACTTTATACACTTAGACATGCCGACAGGGACAATCTGTTCAGTGCTACTGTAGTTTCGTCTATGTCAAATTTATGAGATGATGCTTGTACTAAAACAGATTTGTGGTTGACTATAAAGGCCACAGTGGAAGGAGAATAGCTGTGTTTAATGTTTTCATGTGTCCTCACACAACCTTAGCATTAAGCGTGGGTCACATGCTAGAAGGGGGTTTCATATCAGAGGGGAGGGGGCAGACAGACCCCGTCTCTCTCTGTTCAAGCTGTTTGGTCATGGGTGATCTTAGACATGAGTGGCTTCTTTGAGCTGTCACCACTCATCACTATTATCTCTGCATATAATGTTGCAGATTTCAGTTTGTTTAGACAATTGATTTGATATGGGTTGGGAATGTTAAAAAGCAAATCTGTAAATAAGTCTGTGGTGGTTACAACACGAGGATTCAGATTATTTTAATTGGTCTGCAATGTCAGTTACCTGTATTTCAATCACTGACCATATTACCTTTTGAATAGGCTATAACTCCTCTAGTGTTTGTCACCCTTTCATCACATGTTTCAGTGCCGGTCATCCCCCCTGATATTCATCGAGCCACACATCTTTGGTGACGTATCTTCTAAAAAAAGAGTACACATCTAGTCTCAGGGAATGTGTGCGCTTTCCACTTAGTTGTTCTCACGTTTGTCTTCCTATTTGCACATCCTCTCCTGTACCAATCTCTCTCTTTTTCGTTCTCACTTCTTTACCATCTGTCGACTGAGCAGCTTGACTTTGCCAGTGGTGAACTACAATAACACGAAGAGTTAATTTAGTACCGGAGTTGCTAAAAACAACATGTATGAATGTTACATTTTTAATCACTCTTAGTTTTGGCTTTGGCTACATATCTTTGCCATTTATTGTCTTGCCTATAATAATGATAATAGTCATTTATAAATATCATTTTAGAGCACACCTTTGAAATCGACAATCGGGCTCGATATATGGTTACATTAAAATCAGTAGGCGAGGCTGTAATTTCGCCAGCTGTTACTCTCATGAGCGAGGCAGAACATAATAGTTTTAACATGCCAAAAAGCTGCTGTGTCGTCAACAAGGATAATTGTGTGTTATTGTTGAGTAAATAACAGTGTGTTATTTAGAAAAGAATAACAAATTAGAAGGAAAAGATTTAAAAAAATACAGATTTCAGTATTTTGAGGCTCTGAGCCCCATTTCTTTTCCTCACAGACGGAAAAAAAGTCCGACATTATACGATTTAAAATAAAAACAAATAAATAAAAGATAAAACACTGGCATGTAATTTACGTTAGAATAAATAGAATGGTTTTGAATAATAGATGAGAGTAAAATCTACTTCACTTTACAGCCCGCCCACTTTTGGGGAAACCAGCGCTGTCATTTGAACGGCGATCAAGCCTGAAGTCACAGAGCTCTTCTGATACTGTCCTTTCTTCTTAGAGGAAGTACAGAAACACGTAACTCTGGATTTGTTTTAATGTTTGAGGTGCAATAAATGACACAGCAGCTTTTTGGCATGTTAAAACTATTATGTTCTGCCTCGCTCATGAGAGTAACAGCTGGCGAAATTACAGCCTCGCCTACTGATTTTAATTTAACCATATATCGAGCCCGATTCTCGATTTCAAATGTGTGCTCTAAAATGATATTTATAAATAACTATTATCATTCTTATAAGCAAGACAATAAATGGCAAAGATATGTAGAAAATAAACGTATTTAAGATACGTTCATAACTAACGTAACGTGGAAGAAAATATGCTTCTAGAAGATATGTAGAAAATAAACGTATTTGAGATACGTTCATAACAAACGTAACGTGGGAGAAAATACGTTTCTAGCTAAACGTAATTGAGAATGCAGTTTAGTTCTGTGGGAACGTAATTTTTAGGAGACAGGGTTGGACAAATGTAACATTTGTGATATTGGGCTATATAAATAAACATTGATTGATGGATTGATTAGTCTGCCCAGTTCACACCGACACACGCACCAAGTACAAAAACAACAATAAAAGTGTGCGACGACAAAAACAAAAACGCTGTGTTCTAGACCCTCTGTTGTCCTCAATGTGCTTTAACCAAAACTGCATTCAGCAAAACTCTTTGGATTCTAGTTCTCATTGGGTTGAAGATAGCGTAAGCCCTCTGGTTGTGTGACTTTTGATACTGGTGTGTATAGGTGTGCATAAGAGAGTTACCTATCCTAAACACCAGCAATTTGATAAATGGTGGGAGAGCGGTTGATGTGGGTCCATCAATCATCCAGACCTTGGTCTTTTGGCAGGCAAATAAAATAAAGCGTCCCCGGTGCATAGGCAGGAGAAATATGGAACGGACCAGAGTGACAATGACGGAGATGTCCAGGCATGAGAGACGGGAATCAGCCAAAACACAGCGGTGAATACAAACACAAATCCAGGGTCCTACTTTTACTGTCTCTTTTCACACAGTGTTTACTGATGTTTTCCCACTGGCTTCATAACTACATTTTGAGCATAAAACTGATATCTTTACATATCTTTGCATGTAGGTTGTGAAGTGTTGTCCGTGATTACTTGACAATCATGATATATGTCTTAAAGAGAACATATTTTACAAATGTTTAGGTTCATATTCAGATTGTGTGCGTCTAAAGGATGTTTTCATGCTTTCATTTCAAATGTGCTATGAGGTAAACAAAAGGAGTCCAATGGAGGCAGGGGGGGACGTGTGAGAGAGAAACTTCCTCTGGAGGTAACTGTGGGATATTAGCCTTTGCAGACCATTTACTCTGTCTCTACAGTCTCTTTAAAATATGTTCTATAACTAAAAACAGCTAGCACCAAACACTAGGGGACAGACATATCAAAACATGATATATGAGGAGATTGATATTTTTAATAGTAGGCAACTTGCATGACATATTTGCACAATTCATCTGCACGAAAATGACAGCTTTTTGTTTGCCCACTGCCTTACAGCTTTACTGGTGCTCCACATCTGCATGTAAGGCCTGATGCATACGGTCTTTGAATGTCCTAAAGGTCAGAAAGGCGCCGTACAGTGTGCTAGAGAGTGGGAGGGTTGCAACGTTTAAAATCGAGGGATGATTGTAAAGAGTGAAGTGCCAATTTCTACTTACACACACACATACCCTGCTAACATGGGAGGACCGTCACAATGGAGCATCGCCATTTAAATGTTTGGCAAGTCATGCTACTTGCAAAACACAATACACAGTACACACACACACACACACGCACACGCACGCACACACACACACACACACACACACACACACACACACACACACACACACACACACACACGCACACAACACCACATATGCCATCGGATTTGCTTGCGGAACAAAAAGCTAAATCTGATACAGGACGGCACAAAAGTTATTGCATTAGGCTAACACAATTACAATAATGTAATAGGTCAAGTCCACCGAAATTAAATGAAAGAATCACGGACCAATAGCACACACACACACACACACACACACACACACACACACACACACACACACACACACACACACACACACACACACACACACACACACACACACACACACACACACACACACACACACGACTCATTGAATTGCACTCAGTACAAATCTTGCAGACAGACGTGTTTGTGTTCAGAATGTTCCGGTCATGTGAGTACGTGCTGGTGTCACGGCCTCCTCCACCATTGCAAATATTTTAAATGTGGTGACTCGCTGTCCTTGCCATGCCATGCAACATGATTTAGAAATATATATAGCCCCCTTCATTCCACTACACATAAACATGCACATCCTGCGTGCATACCTACTGACACACTGTAATAAAGCATAACGCATGCACACACATACATTAACTGAACATATGTACGATATTCCACTGCACATAAACATGCATACTCTTAAAGAGGAACTGTAATACATGCACATATATGTATTAACTGAATATGTACTGCTTGCATATATATATATATATATGCACTCATGTGCTGTTAAGAGGGAAAGAGCGAGAACATTTTCAAAATAAATAAGTAATCTGGAACCTGGGGAAATGTCTGTGGTTGGTTTTGAATAAAGGCATTCATCTAATAATGGTCAGAAATGCAGCTTTGTGCAGAAAAAAAAGCCTTCTGTTTTTCTTTGTCTTTAATAAGCATATTTTTTCACACAAAGAATAAGATCATTTGATGCACACACACACACACACACACACACACACACACACACACACACACACACACACACACACACACACACACACACACACACACACACACACACACACACACACACACACACACACACACACACACACACACACACACACACACACACACACGCACACACCATGTATACATCACTTCAGGGGACATTACATTGACTTGCATGCATTTCCTAGAGACTTATCCTCAACCATAACCAACACATGCCTAACCCTTACCCTAACCCTAACCCTAAACCTAACCAAGTCTTCACTCTAAAATTAATGATTCCTCTCATGGGGACCTCCAATTTGTCCCCATAAGGGAGGCGAGTCCCCACACGTGACTATGTAAACAGATTTAGGTCCCCATAAGTATAGTAATGCGAGTCGACTCCACACACCCCCACCCCCACCCACACACACACACACACACACACACACACACACACACACACACACACACACACACACACACACACACACACACACACACACACACACACACACACACACACACACACACACACACACACACACACTACTATAAAATAAGAAAATCTATCGAATGCACTCAAACTTCAGTTAAGCAGTCATGTGTTAAGAGGGTAGGTTTTGCAAATAACGTAACACCAGCCTTTACTACTTGAATGACCTACGTCACAGTACACATACATAATGGATGAAAGAAACCTGCCCCAGATTTGGACTTTTATGAATTATGAATTGTTACCAGCATAAATGCCAGTGATCATTTTGTTACATGATACATTTTCTGTAAAAGTAAGGTCGTAATCTGAAGATGGTAATACTGTACCAAAAGGAAAGAAGAAAACACATTTCTGATGACTAAAAGGCCTATACTATAAAGTGCTTCTTTGGGCCCTTGTTGAGATGTGTGACGAGGCGAAGAGTTAAAACAGAGATGTAAAACCCAGGGTCCAGTTTTTGAAAGAATTAAACTGTTTTAATTGCCAAGCTTTCTTCGTACGTTTAAATGGAGCATCCATGTGTTCCCAAAAGACAACAGGACCTTTGTCCTTCTCTCTGTCATGACGTGTTTCTATTTTTAGCTTGTTTTTTTCTATCTTTTTCTGTCTGCACATCTCTCTCTCTCTATTTTACCATCTCTTCTTGGAGACACTTGTAGTCGAGTGAATAATGTATGAACTGGGCTGTGCTGTGGTCTTTGGGGAGAAGAGTAAAACATGCATCCACATTCTCATTCATAGGCTTTGACCCAGATTATGCTAATATCAGCGCCCTGCAAACACAACTAAATAAATTCAGCATGGTCCCAAAAGCCTACAAAACCAACACCGAAACGCTTCCATACAGTGAGGAAGTGTACATTTCACTGTGTGTCTGTGTCGTCACGAACAATATCTCTTTTTGGCCGGACAAAGAGTAAGCCCCTCTGCACAAACACACACACACTCACAGGTGCTGGGAATGTTTGTGTGTGTCCATGACATCCAGTAACTCATCCCAGTCTGATTGGCCGTAGTGGTCAGCAGAATAAAAAGTGCTTACTCACTACTTTGCGGAGGTTTCTTTTTTGTTTTGTTGCAGAAATGAGTGACAGGAGGGTTAGCAAGGAACCCCATGGGTCACAGAAATGAAATTGCTTCTCCAGTGTGTGTGTGTGTGTGTGTGTGTGTGCGCGTGCGTGCGTGCGTGCGTGCGTGCGTGCGTACAAAGAATGACAAGAACAGAAACAAGTGACAATTAAATACAGTTGCCCTGTTTTCATGGTTAAAGTATGCTCACTAATTAGTTTTGTGACATTACAACAATATGATGCCAACTAACACTGAAATACACATCTATGTAAAATGTAATCCTGAATTGCATTAACAAATGTTCATTAAGGATCATTGGTGGCATATTTTTTTACATTTATTATACTGCTTGAATACTCAATTCTGAATGGTCAATTTGGATATTCAGAGGACTGCTATTGTTTGCAAGCAGACTGTTACTAAGCAGGACGCTCTGATCAAGAGACTATTGGCAGTCAGATCAATCGGCAGAAAGAAGTCCGGTCAATTTAACGTCAGCTGTGGACAAAATCCATCCATCAGAAAACAACATTTGGTGTTCTTCTTTTATTATTAACCGGCACAAACACATCATCCCTTACTTAAACACTGTAACGTTAAGATCATTGGTGAGGTAAACACGCAAACTGTAACTATAGGAGAATAAATATAGGGCGGTAGTGGCGAAGTCCATATCGACTTGGCTTGGCAACTGGAAGGTCACCAGTTCAAGTCCCGGAAAGAACAAGTGCTACCGAGGTGCACCGTTCCCTACACTGCTCCACGGTGCCGTACATAATGGCAGCCCACTGCTCCTATGGGTCCAATAGAGAGGCGAAGTCCCTCCCCTTCCGGGGGCGCTCCATGGGACCCTATTTTCGGAAAAAGTATGTATTGAAGTCAATGGAGGGAGAAAGATTATCTTTCGATCCCGTTTGAATTGTGCCACGAATTACACATAAGATGTTTGTTAATTTAAAAGATAATTTTGCAAGTCAAAAAAATTAAAAAGTGTCAAGGTTGGTGTTACGTTATTTGCAAAACCTACCCTCTTAACACATGACTGTTTAACTGAAGTTTGAGTGCATTCGATAGATTTTGTTATTTTATAGTAGTGTGCATGTGTGTGTGTGGTCTAGCATTACTATACTTGTGGGGACCTAAATCTGTTTACATAGTCACGTGTGGGGACTGGCTTCCCTTATGGGGACAAATTGGAGGTCCCCATAAGGGGGATCATTAATTTTAGGGTGAAGACTTGGTTAGGTTTAGGATTAGGGTTAGGCATGTGTTGGTTATGGTTAAGGTTAGGATAAGTCTCCAGGAAATTCATGTAAGTCAATGTAATGTCCCCTGAAGTGATGTATACATGGTGTGTGTGTGTGTGTGTGTGTGTGTGTGTGTGTGTGTGTGTGTGTGTGTGTGTGTGTGTGTGTGTGTGTGTGTGTGTGTGTGTGTGTGTGTGTGTGTGTGTGTGTGTGTGTGTGTGTGTGTGTGTGTGTGTGTGTGTGTGTGTGTGTGTGTGTGTGTGACTGTTTAAAATTCTAGCCAATCTGTCCAGTGAAGCAAATTCAATTTTAAAAGATTATCTTTCGATCCCATTTGAATTGTGCTACGAATTACACACATGATGTTTGTCAATTTAAAAGATAATTTTGCAAGTCGAAAAAATAAAAAAATACCGTAAAACTGTGAAGTAACACTTTTTTTGTGTGAAAACGCTCAATGAACTACATCTCCCGTCTCGCACCACACACCCAGACGGCCGTCATGTTGAAACATTTCACTTCTTTCTCTCAGAATGAGGCAGAAAGTATTAAAAGAGGTGAAAATCACTCCACGTCTGGGCACGTTGAGAGCTGTGCACACACACAAGGGGAGTTAGTCGGTTCCTAACCCCTGCGAGATGGAGTTCATGACTTAATGAGCTGTTCATGAGCACTCATGAAACATTCATGAACAACTCATTATATGTTCACTTGTCATGTTCATGAACCAACATTCTTAAAATGCTCATGAACCATTTTAAAGAGCAGTTCATGAAATGTTTATGAACATTGTTCATTCATATAAAGTTCCTGTTTTGCTCATGACAGACTTTTATGAGCAATTTATGAACTTTTCATGATCCAGCCAATCACAACATTATAATTAAAACCCCAAAAAGTGTGCATGAGTATTTCATGAACTTTTCATGACTATGAGCATTTCATGAATTTTGGAGGATTGTGGCAAGTTCAGAATATTTTGGAATATTCATGAGCATTTTATGAACTTGTGATGATCAGTGTGATGTTTTTAAAGACCTCTTGAATATTCATCTACTATTTGAACATTTCTTTCTTTTTTAAAACTTTTAATCTTAAAACAAAACAATAGTGAATTTGAAACTGAACATTATCTGTATTTATTTTGGTGACATTCATATCATTTTATGGTTTATCTGTACTGTTTGAGAAGCAGTACGAGTAAGTAGCGCCAAGGTGGAACCTTTGGCAGGTGAGCGGTGACATCTGGGTTACCTTAGGGGGGACACTTCCGCCCCCTCCTCAGAAGCAATCCAGACGATCAACCGGATCCTGTGTATAATTATTGCTGCTCCACTTTTCTGTTTTCTACAGGTCAGTACATGATGAAAATGATCGATGTTAACTTGTGTGAATTATATATGATGTTGGAGATGTTTAGGAGAGTGTGTCAGAAGGTTTTGAGCATGTTTGACATAGTAACGGTATTTTAAAAATACTAAACTGTCGGCAACAATAGATGCCATTTTCGCGGGCTTCAGCCGCACCTGGGTAAATGTGACCTGAGCGAAGGCTCGCAGGCAGGTTAGCTGCTGCGCACGGGTAATATGTTTGGTTTACCTGAGTGAAGTCTTGCAGGCACATTGCCTTGTTTTTTGTTTATTAACATTGACAGTGTATTTTTGTGATCTCCATAATATGTTATATTTGGTAAAGATAGATATATTGATAGAAAGTATTATTTGATAGCGTTATGTGTTTATAGATAACAACCTGTCCTTCACTGCAAACATAGCTGCTACAACCCGCTGCTGCAGATACACGCTTTACAACATCAGGAGGATGCGTCCCCAGCTGACCCAGAAAGCGACGCAGGTTCTGGTCCAGGCTCTCATCATCTCACGCCTAAACTACTGCAACTCCCTCCTGGCTGGTCTACCTGCATGTGCCATCCATCCTCTGCAGCTCATCCAGAATGCAGCGGCTCGTCTGGTCTTCAAACTTCCTAAATTCTCCCACACCACGCCGCTCCTCCGCTCCCTCCACTGGCTTCCGGTAACTGCTAGAATCCACTTCAAGACTATGGTACTTGCGTACCATGCTGCGAATGGATCTGGCCCTTCCTACATCCAGGACATGGTTAATCGTACACCCCAGCACGTGCACTCCGCTCTGCATCAGCCAAACGGCTCGCTGCACCCTCGCTGCGAAGGGGACCCAAGTTCCCATCAGAAAAAACACGTGGGTTTGCTATCCTGGCTCCAAAATGGTGGAATGAGCTCCCCATTGACATCAGGACAGCAGATAGCTTACACTCCTTCCGGCGCAGACTGAAAACTCATCTCTTTCGACTCCACTTCGAGCGATAGAACTATTAACAAAGCACGTATGGACTGGCTTACCTAAAGCCAGTTGAGTAGCACTTGAAATGTGTTTGCTCTATGAAACCTGATGTACTTATATGATTCTGTTTTCTTCAAGTTTGTATTTTGTTGGTCGAACGCACTTATTGTAAGTCGCTTTGGATAAAAGCAGCTAAATGCAATGTAATGTAATAATTTATATTGACTATGTTGAATTTCTCCTTGAGATACAGTAATTGACTGTGACAGACAGATAACTTAAATGGAGAAATGTGATGTTTGTAAAGTTCAGCTATTTTAATGTAACTGTGTACTTTGAATTTTGAATAAGAAGCATTCCAGACGATCAACCGGATCCTGTGTATAATTATTGCTGCTGCACTTTTCTGTTTTCTACAGAAATCATTTATTGTTGCTGTGGTACCCAAGCTTTTGGGACCCGTAACAAAAAATGTTGTGCAGCTGAGTGTCAAGAACTGCTTCAAATAGTGATAGGATTAATTGTAGTGCTCCACCTGTATACATGTATGTTTGTTTGTTTGTTTGTTTGTTAATTTGAGTAAAGTTCCATTGTGATTGACATAATTGTTGTTTTCTATGGTTGCCAATTGACCCACAGTCAGTGGTTCATGAACAGTTCATGTACATGAACTGTTCATAGCCAGCCATTGAATTATATTCAGTGACTGGGTATGAACTGTTCATGAACGGTTCATGAAGTTGTTATGAACAGTTCTTGATATGTTCATGAACAGTTCTTGATATGTTCTTGGTTGAATATCCCTACACACTCACTGAAAACTCCATTTCATGAATTGTTCATGAACCTGCCTAAAACCATATTCCATGAATTGTTCATGAACCATTCCAGCACAGGAGTTTCATGAGTAGTTCATGAACTGCCCTAGTGCCATTTAATGTTCATGTCACTTTCATGAACAGTTCATCAACTTTGTTATGAGCTGTTTATGAGCTGTTTATGAGCTGTTCATGAATATGGTTCACTAATATTTCATGAACTTTTCATGACAAGTTCATGAACAGTTCACTATCATCTCACTGGGGAAGAGCCAGCATGCGGGACCGGGACTCTGGGATTTGTAGTCTTTCTTGTTGCGTATTTTTCATAGTCCTATATTTCAACAGTTTTACGACAAACTGACTTTTTTGACATGGAAATTATTTTTTAAGATTGACAAACATCATATGTGTAACTCGTGGCACAATTCAAACGGGATCGAAAGATAATCTTTCTCTCTCCATCGACTTCAATACATCATTTTTCCGAAATAAGGTCCCATGGGTCTGAAGTAGATGGGCGGGACTTCGCCTCTCTATGCAGAGAAACCGTTTTGTTACATAGTATCTGTACTACATAATGACAATCAGTTGAATGTGTTCGTGTCTATCTGAGCAGTTCATGAACTCTTAATCCTCTTAACATTACAAGCTCCGACAGTTGTAACACTGCAAGAACGGAAAGAGCTAGATGTAATTTAGAGATCAATTGATCCAACCCCTACATTGTTGCACAGACAAAACAATAAAGAAACACAATGGAAGGACAATTAAGGCAGTGTGTATTGTGTTTACGTCAGACAAGTGCCATTTGTTTTGCATTTCTCATCATGTCTTTCACAGCTCCTGCATATTTTAACTCAGCTGAAGTGTCTCATTTAGACTCATGTAATTGCCCCAAAAGTTAAAATATTCAGACACAAACAAACATCACCATTTTACTGCAGGGAGAGGATGAGCTACGCAAAAGCCTTCTGCTCTCCCCTGACATTGTAGATCTTTAATAGAGGAGGACACTTTCTGTTGAACGTAGTGGCTTTTCGTGTTTTAGGGGAAATCGTCATGTGATGTTGCCAAATCCTCCAAGCAGCATTTGTGAAAAACCAGCAGCAAAGCAGAGTGGAAATATTGGCACTGTTGATTTTATAATTACAGATAGTCCTCCACAGCTAATTTGTTTTACATCCGTCAACAAACCAAGACACACAAAGAAATCAAGCATTTTATAATCGCTTTCTTATTCATGGCAGAGGTCAAATTCTGCTCACATTTCAAATTATAGCAAAATATGTGAACAAAGAGGAATATGCATCCACTTAGAGCTATCACCATGCGGTTCATTATCCAAAACTCCTGCACAATCATTTGTAAGAAACCAAGACAAAAATAAATTACAGTAAACTCTGCCATACGGTGGTGATTTAAAAGACTAATTTCAGTTCAAGGTGCATTTCTGCAAACATTTCCGTTACGCTTTTATGAAGTATGAAACTCAAAAGGGAATTAAACTCATAAAAACTTTGCAGGGGATTCAAGGGGTGCCAAAAGCAGTATTCAGTGCATGAATGATCACATTAATTACTCGGTTTGTGAGAAAAGCTTTTTAAAAAGGCCCTATTCTTCTCTTTCAGGTGTTCCGTAGGTTTCTGTGCATGTAAATGGTCTGCAAAGGCTAAAATCCAAATCTACGCCTCCATTGGACTCCTTTGTTTACTTCTGGAACATAGTGACATCACTATGTAACATTCACACTTCTATGCAGACTGGGCTCTGGTTTCAGACAGAGGGTGAAAAGAGGAGCTGCAACACAGGCAGTATGAGAAGACCTTGTTTAACATTAAAGCATGGAGACATGTCCCAGGAGAGGCACAACATAAAAATATGATCCTGAAAATGAGCTCAATACGTCGTCTTTTGAGAAGGGGGAAGGTACAGCATAGTAATGTTGAAAATACCATGTTAACAGTTTGTAATTTGTTGATGAAGGGGATGAAAGTGACATGGAATGAAAAGGATGAGTACAATTATGAAAAAGGCGCAATTTTCAGCAACACATAACAGTAACAATATTTCTACTCACAATTGTTTCAATGACTGTAATGAGGGCAATGACAGCAGAGATGACGAGCGTGCACGGCAGTAACGGTAACGTTGAACTGTAGCAGCCACTGCCAAGCATTACTCATGCTTTAATGTAATGAGAGCGCCTGGTTGTAATGCTCAGTGCTTAACCTCGCCAGGAGGCAAGGGCACGAGCACAGGCACTGACTAACCACAGCCAACACATGCACTCATTTCATGTATGCACCAGTACAGACAGGCTATGCAAATATTAATATATATATTAACTAGGATTTGCATTTCCATGCTTGATGGACCTCTGGCAGATCAGGGTTGGGACCTTGGCTGGAAATAGATCCTCTGCACTGACATAGTGAACACGTGGAGACAACGTAACGCCCCTACGGAGCCATTTGCAGAAATCAGTTGCTATGGTTTATTTATTGCAGGTGGAGCAGTCATTACGGAAGCTGATACGATTGATCAAATTGTAGTTATATAACCAAATATTACCAATTACACCTTTGTCTCAAGGGCCTTAACCGTTTGTACAGATTACAACACCATCTATCCTTAGAGTTAGACCCTCGCACTGTACAAGGAAAAACTCCCCAAAACCCGGGGGGAATGGAATAACCTTGGGGAGAGCAACAGAGGAGGATCCTTTCCCCAGTGTGTGCAGCTTAAATAAATAAATAAAGTAAATATTATAGAATGCATAAGCTTTTTGTAAAACGCTGATTAAGACGGTTGTATGTATTACAAATATATTGTATCACTTTGGATGAAAGTTTCAGCTAAATTAAATGTCATGAAAAATAGCAATATGGCTGTAAGAGACATACCTACTGATAATGCGTACTTCTCTGTGGCTGACAGCTCTATTGCTGCGTTCACACCGGACGCAATGCGATTTTTCATGTAAAGACAATGCAGAGACGCGGACAGACGCGAATTCGCTCCGACGGCGGTTGATGCGAATGCCGCGGCGCGATTGAGGCGATTGAAGGGGGCTGCGACAAACGCTCAAGTTCAATTTTTTTCAACTCGAGCGTCAAATTCACGTGACGTGATCTCGCGTTAGCCAATCAGCATTGAAGATCTCAGCCTGCCATCAGTGACGTTGAACCAAAAAACCAAAACATCAGCCGTTAGCTGTTAGCACTCAAGCTCACAGCTCCTCATATCTGTTCAGAAACTAGACAGAAGTTAAACAAGTACAAACCACAGACTGTCTGTGTCATGGCGAATACAGTCGCTGGTTTATTTATGTCTGTAGGCCGTTGTTGTGAGTGTGGACGGTCGGAGCGTATACTGCGTTAGCTTAGCCGATCTCCATTCAGAAAACACACATTTTAAAAGGTTGTTCGCCTGCCGTCTGTCTGCAGACTTGTCAAAGCATTAATTCATGGTTTTTACTAACCGGTATCAGTATGTTGTTAATTCAGCATAATTTTGAAACGTGTATTACAATTAAATCACGGTCAAATATGTTTATTTTGTTGTAGTTCCCTGGCCAGCGAGTCTTGTTTGAACGATTCGAGTAAACAGAGCTGACAGCCGCGGTGAAACTCGAGCGATTAGAACGAAGCAAATATTCGCATCGTGTCCGGTGTGAACGCACCAAGAGATGCTTTATTTTACAGAATTACATGAAAATGAAAGCATGTATGAATGTGTATACATGTTAGATCCCTAGAGCAAGGATACTGCTCTCTATGAATGAGGTGTGTTCTAAATTAACATAGTCTCTCAGGGGCGTCGCCTGGACCTGGAAACATTCGGGGCTTAGCCCACAGTGGCGGCGCTACAGTCGAATTTTCTACTGCAAGACTGACCACACGCACATACACAATTGCGCCATCTAGTGTCACAAACGTATGCCTGCATTAGCTTTGTTACGGCAATGGATTGTGGGAGATTCTCAAAGAACGTGAGGATCTCTTGAGGGTAAGGTGCCTGTATTATGTCGGTGGACAAAATGTATGTTTTTATTTTATAAGAACAATAACTTACTGTTGTGTTTGTTTAGTTTAATGTTAATTGTTTAATGCTCACAGTCACAGCAACATGTTTTTTGTGTGATTGGCTATTTGCAGTGGCGCCAGCTGAGGTGAGATCCCGGCCCCGAGCCGTGACTTTTATCCCTAGGCCCTCTGACCCCCACCCTCGAGTTATTATGTCACAGCAGCGTATACTTCAGCGGAATATCAAAACAACGGCCCGGGGTGCAAAACGCATAAATGAAAGGGACCCTCTACCACACAAAACAACACCTGTAGATAACCCTATTTGTGTTCTTTGAAATTGAAAAGGATATTGCATTGTGTTAAGCTGTTCACCACTGCAATGTCCAGAAAATGGTAAAAAAAAGTCTTGTACCATGTCATGGTTTTGTGGTGAACGCTGTAGTACCCAATCAAAGCATCGGACACATCCACGCCGCCCATGCTTCTGTTGTAGTCCACCACAGCGTCAGGAACGGTAACAATCTTAGTCTGCCACACACCAGCCCGTTTCACTTTCCTCCTGACAGTCTGTCCACTGAATCAGAAGATGCAGAGGGAGGCTGAGTTAGTACTGGTGCAGACGTCCGGCGGCGTAGCTTGGCTGTTGATGGCTCTGGGGCAACTGTATGCTGATTTGATGCACGTCGTAGCTCGGAGGAGGCAGATGTTGATGGCTGTGATCCAGAAGCCATTTGATACTCGTCTTCATCACTGTGAAAACAAATGTGGAAAAATCAATTACTTTGATTACTTCACGGCTTATTCTTTCAAAAATGTAACTCAAATCAGAAATAATTCCTCCATTTAGCGTGTGTGAAATAACAGTATATATATATATATATATATATATATATAGACTGATATACAATACAGCTTTATTTATAAACTGCTAATAGTCAATGTCTGTAGAACTACTAAACAGTAACACCTTGCTTCCCAAGTAAGGCTGTCACTGCTGCTATGCGTTTCAGATACTCCCTACGTTCCTGAATCTCACTGCCATGTGCAGCATGTAGCTGCTGTGTGATGTCCCCGTGGACCTGGGTGGCTTTAAAGCTCTTCCAGAGAATAATTGAGGCTTTATGTATGTTTGACTTTTCATGTTCTCGAAAAGAATCCAATGAATGCTTCCAGTTTGTGTATCCTGAGGTGGTGAGGGTGTCCCATTGATCCCTTGATTGCTTTGGTTTGCCATATAATCTACAACTAAAGCAGAATGCTGCATTGGCAGTTGTAGAATATTCGAGCCATTTAAAAGTATCAAACCAACTTGGTTGAAATGATCTCTTTTGCTGGCCAAACATGCCGGATGGAAAACAGTGATGTCTCACTTGCCTTGGCCCTGTATCTGCAGTCCCTAAATCAGTCCCCAGTTCCCCATTGACTCTTGTCTGTTCTGATGTTCTTGTTCATTGTTGTTCTTATCTGTTGTATCTCCTTCTTGTGTGTCCCTTTCTCCTGTTCTCCTTTCTTCACCCTCTACTGTTTGGCTCATCTGTGATGACTGTGTAGGTAAAGACAAACAAGTATGTTAAGTCAATCAGTTTCCAGCTCTGTCAAATAAATGAATTTCAAGATACACACATTTGTCTTCATTACAATGAGTGTCACCACACTGTCACAAAATGTAATACTAACCAATTGAAAATAGTTACATTTACATTGGAAACCTCTTGTAGATATCACTGTTAAGAGTATCTGCCAATAGGACAGAATCATTCCTATACAAATGCAGTTTGAGTAATTCACTTAATATATTTACTTAACACTTTAATATAGTCATTTTCACTTAATACTCTAATATAGTCATCTTTCTCAGCTGTACAATTTGACATGATGATGAGGAAAAAAAGCCTCCGACAATGCAGATCATTTTTTGATCATATCAATTTTAAGATGCGGGTCAAGGCTTAATATTTGGGAGCATAGCGTCCCTTCCCTAGGACTCAGGATCAACTGTGTAGGCTACTACTGTAAGGTATCTTCTAGCTTCATGTCGAACACTGACAGTAAGTCAACATTTCCCAGAGAGCTTTCTTTTAAATCACCAAGTAATGCTAAAAAACACAACATTTATATTTTATGACAAAGTGTTTATTTAATATATCTGGCTAGCTATAGCTACTTGCTAACGGTTTAGCTTACCCGCGCGATTCAAAGTAACGTCAACGTAGCTGTAATTTATGCTTTGCTTACATGTTCGCATAACTTGTAAGTTTACTGACAGGTACATACCTTGTTCACCTGGCTCAGGTGGCGGCTCTCGGGTTGTTGTGTGAGCCACCACTTGAGAATTGCCATCTTTTTTATTAACAAAATGTCTAATGTCCATCTTCAGAATCTCCGCGTCCGACCGGGGCTGACAGTTTAAAGCAGGGGTGGGGAACCTTTTTCCTCTCAAGGGCCATTTCAGTTTTTTCAACATCCTCCGAGGGCCGTACAAATTATTGACCTCTGCTTAAAAATCACAGCCCATTCATTTGGCCTTTCTTTTATGCTGTGCAAAGAAAAAGCAACCTCTTAATCCAGATATCTCACCATGACTCGCGCATGCATGCACGTGCACGGTGTGGTATGGCCACCAAACAGAAAGATATGGACACAAGATGTGTGCAAATGTATTTAGTTTCCTATCCATGTGGACATTATTTAAGTGGGGGGGACCTAACCCCCTTTAGGGGGGTCCGGGGGCATGCTCCCCCGAGAAGATTTGTTTTTAAAATATTGAGGTTAAAAGCATCAATCTGGTGCACTTTGAGAGCAAAATGAAGAGATCTACTCTCAACACCCATATGAAACAGAACTGTAAGCAGATTTATTTTTCTTTATGGATATTTTACAAATCACTCTCCTTTCAAACTGTATTCTTGTTTATTAATAACAACTTTTGTTCACTGTCATATAGTATTTTATACCTGTTTACTTTATTCTCTTGTTTTTTGATAACTATAATGATCATATAAAGATGTGCCTTTACCTCACTGGTTGGAGAAAAAGCTTCTTATATTCGTTAGCATAGCTAGCTAGCCAGATGCTAATAACAACAACGTTATTGACTGTATGATCAGTATGACAGATGAACAGATCGCCACTGGGCTTTCAACTAAAGACACACCCACGCAAAAACTGCAGCATGTGTACGGATTTATGGGTACTGCAATTTTTGAAGTCCCGTAGCGGCGTTCTGGTGCTCTCCGTCAGAACTGCACCCCTGTCAGACGAGACATATACCACGTGATGACACGTTAGGCTCGTGTTGTGTTCAAGAACAGGCACTCGCTTGTTTAATTATTTTACGGTCTAGATTTCTTTAATTGTTTGCGTGTGTTTATAAATTACCACGAGGGCCATACCAAATGGTCTCGCGGGCCGTATACGGCCCGAGGGCCGGAGGTTCCCCACCCCTGGTTTAAAGTGTAAACATTGTCACAGAGGAGAGGTACGTACCTGTCAGCCAATAAAACACGTTTATTTCCATGCAACTCACTGATTGGTCTGGTGGCGTCGTCTTGCCTTTGTGTTGCATTTCCGACATGGGAAATTACATTTCTGCCATCCGTCCTATAGGTAAAGTATTATATTATTGAGGGAGAATTTGTCCGGGGCTAAAGAAAAAACATCCGGGGCTTTCCAGGCGACGCCACTCTTAATCTCTCCATCTGTCCATAATGACTTTATTTCCCCTTTCGTTACCAGGCTACAAAATAAATAACAAATATATATATTTAAATATGTCATAGATACATATTGTTACATTAATAAACACATGGGAGGCAAATCGTACTGTTCACATGGAGCTAAAAATAAACGTCCAACAGAAATTCAGGAAACATTTCTTTTTGTGTGCATCTCTTTTGGTTGCCCTTTGGACAAACAGCAGAATGCTTTTATGTGAAGGAAATGCTACATAATTTACTCTCAAGTAAAGATCCGATGTTGGGAATGTAGAGCTAAGGGGTTTGAACTTGTAACCTCGTGAGTGCCTTGTTAGGATGTCATGACGGTAATGTACCATCAGGATTAAAAAGGTAATTTGACGAGGTTCGAATAAAAGGGATTTGATAATGTTTGACCTAGGAATGGGAGCACAGACTGTTGATGTAAGGAGGTTTTGTTTTAAATAGAAAAATCAAAGACCATCTTATTATCCCCATGTTAGCCTCCATTGCTTTTAGTTTATAAAATTCACACATTACATTAAGACGTTTTTAACTTGTTAGTGCTATCAATAATCCAATGATGTAAAATCAGACAAAACCACATTAAATTATCATATTTTAGAAACAATGTACAAAAATGTTGCCTTTACACATAAAAAGGAAATTTGCATAACACAACTAATCGTGTTAATGGTTTCTTCCTTTATAGAGAGAAAGAGAAATATAAATAATGAAGCTGCTGATGTGACATACTTGAATTAAGTTATTATACAATACTGAGTCTCTGTAATTTAGTTATACCCAAGCTTCCATGCAAACATGTACTTCAAAGTCAATTTAGAGTGTTTTAGTTAGATTCGAATTGAAAGCCTAATCTAACATAATTTACTTATAAACTCATTTCACAACAGCCATGGTATTATGTCTCTTCATGAATTACAGCTATTCCTTTTTAATGTGTGTGAGAGTAATTTATTAAATGTCTCTGCCCATTAGGTGGCAGTCCCACCAGTTACCCATTTGCACCTTCTGAAAGCTTTTTTCATTAGTCCAACAAGATAAATAAAATCAATAATCAGACAAATCTCTGGTTAACTGTTTCTGTCCTAAATTATATTTAAAGTGGGACCCTTGATTTCTACATGGACAATCAAATGTGTCGGGCTGTTACGAGACCATTTGTGCCATTACTATCTTGAAACATGCAACTAAACCATCCCAACCTGAAAGGGCCCTAGCCAGGTGCGGACTAGGCATCTGTGTGTTTTGGGGAATCACAGAACGGCAGGAAGTCTCTGGCGGCTGACGACGGCAAGCAGGAATTTCTATGTGTTTTTTATTTAATGTAACATCGTCCTTCAAGTTGCACACTGACAGGAGTCAGTTTAGATGAAGGCATTGTGACAGTGTGCTGGGGGGCTCTTACGTTTCCATGTGTAATTCTGCCTTGGCGCACTGGAACAACACACACTTTATTTTTGGGGAAAATTGAATTTCCAGTTTACATAAGGGGCCGTACTAATGCTGTGTTTTTAAGGTCCTCAAGTCCAATGTTGTCAATGAACACTATACTTTGCAACAAGAGGCCTGCCAATCCAAGATGTTGTCCCTCGCAGGATAAATTAACATTATTGTTGTCAATGTGTGTGAATGTGAGATATCAGAATAAACGAGGTCTCTGAACTAACTCTGTGTGAATCTGTTGGTCAGCCCTGAGAAGTGAAATTCACGGCGAGTAAAACGTAACTTTCAAAGTCGGAAGAGGCTATGATATCCCATGGTTCGGAGTGGTTATACTGTAGCAGCTTTTGTTTTTAGCAGATCTAATGAAGGTAAACAGTGGCCGGCTGAGAACTCTGTGCGCTGACATTGCACATGTGTGACGGTCCTGCCAGCTTCTTGTCCTGTCTCGTTGGAGGTCCCGCCGTCTACTCTCCTGCCGGGGGTCCTGCCAATCCTATGTCCTGTGCCGTTGGAGGCCCCGCCGACTACTCTCCTGCCGGGGGTCCTGTCAACCCTTTGTCCCATCCCGTTGGAGGTCCCGCCGTCTGCTCTCCTGCCGGGGGTCCTGCCAGCTCCTTGTCCCATCTCGTTGGAGGCCCCGCCGACTGCTCTTCTGCCGGGGGTCCTGCCAGCTCCTTGTCCTGTCCCGTTGGAGGTCCCACCGACTGCTCTCCTGCCGGGGGTCCTGCCAATCCTATGTCCTGTGCCGTTGGAGGCCCCGCCGACTACTCTCCTGCCGGGGGTCCTGCCAACCCTTTGTCCCGTCTCGTTGGAGGTCCCGCCGTCTGCTCTCCTGCCGGGGGTCCTGCCAGCTCCTTGTCCCATCTCGTTGGAGGTCCCACCGACTGCTCTCCTGCCGCGGGTCCTGCCAACCCTTTGTCCTGTGCCGTTGGAGGCCCCGCCGACTGCTCTTCTGCCGGGGGTCCTGCCAGCTCCTTGTCCTGTCCCGTTGGAGGTCCCGCCGACTACTCTCCTGCCGGGGGTCCTGCCAACTACTCTTCTGCCGGGGGTCCTGCCAACCCTATGTCCTGTGCCGTTGGAGGTCCCGCCGACTGCTCTCCTGCCGGGGGTCCTGCCAATCCTATGTCCTGTTCCTCTTGGGGTCCCGCCGACAACTCTTCTGCCGGGGGTCCTGCCAACCCCTTGTCCTGTTCCGTTGGAGGCCCCACCATCACCTGTCTCACCGGGGGTCCTGCCAACTACTGGTCCTCTTCCGTGGGGGATCCTGCCGAAGCCTGTCCCACTGGCTCCGGTTCCTGTTCGGCCGACACCGGGTCCTGCTCGGCCTCCGGAGCTGTCTGGTCTTCGCCCTCGAGCCCGGCCCCCTGAGTGCCGCGGTCTTCGTCCTCGGGCCCGGCCCCCTGACTCTTCCTGCCGCTGCTTTTGCCCTCATGCACGGCCCCCTGAGTTTGCCCGCTGTGGCCTTCGCCCCTTTTTGAACTTTGCCTTGCCCCCAGGCCGTCCACCCGAGACCCCCTCCTTGGTCTCTGCCTTGCCCCCGGGCCTTCCGCCCGAGACCCCGTCCTTGGTCTCTGCCTTGCTCCCGGGCCTTCTGCCCGAGACCCCCTCCTTGGTCTCTGCCTTTCCCCCGGGCCGTCCGCCCGAGACCCATCCTCCAGACCCCCTCCACCCACCCTTTCTTGGCCCTAGTTATGTGTCCTCCCTCCGGTCCCCCTCCACCCACCCTGCTGGACCTTTTTTTGGGACGTCTGGGATCCGTCCCTTGAGGGGGGGGTTCTGTCACGATTCTCAGGTTATGTCACGTTTGTAGTTTTGTCTGTGTTGGTGTTTTTCTTGTCTTTGGGTTTCCTGTTTTATTGTGTAAAGTGTTCACCCCCGTTTCCTGCCTGTCTGCTTTCTGTCTGTTTCCCTCCCTGATTACCCGATTGTGTTCACCTGTTGTCCTTGTGTTTCTCCTCCCCTGTCCAGCTGTGTCTTGTTCTGTGATTACCCTTCTGTGTATTTAGTCTAGTCTTCCCCTGTGTTCCATGTCGGTTCATTGTTTCCCCTCCATGTCATTCCACGGTCTGTGTTCCTTGTGCTGCTCGTTGGTGTTGGATATTTTGGATTCTGCCTTGTTTTGCCACAGCTTTATATATTTTAATAAAGCTCGCTTTTCGTTATTCTGCATTTGAGTCCTACCTGCTTCACCCATTCCTAACAGTCTCCTTCCTTTGTCCGTCCTTGAGCCAGGGCGTGACACATGTCAGAGGCTGCAGGTTTATCGCTCTTTCTGCCTTCACATGCTGCAGAAGTTTCATGAAGCGAAGGGACTTTTCATAGCTCCATGAAAGCTCTGGACAGCAACAACTGTAATCACCCACATTCAGTCATAGGTCAATGCAGACTGGGTTACTTTACTGCCGAATCTGTCTGGAGAGAGTTCATTAACAGTGGGTGCATAACATTTGAAACCAGCCGCATCAGTCCCAGTTTGTCCCTGGCTCAACGTTCCTTGCTGTTAGCACCCAGATAAATGATCAAGTGTTATAAAATAAAGTGTCTGAGACAGCAGTACTTCGTTCAACGGACACTCCCATTGGAGGCGTGACTTTATTTATACATGCGCATGAACTTTAACCTTGTATTTTATTGACTGTCAGCCATGCACAGCAAAACTACAACACACATTGATACTACATTTACATGAATGTTAACAGTTTTTCTTTAAATATAACAGCTAACATATTTACCCACAACATAGGAGATGAAACAATCTACACCCATCATTACATCTCCCTGTTATGATATACTCAACATGCACCCTTGTTTATGGATCTCATCATGGGCCTGAAGCTGCAGGGTGTCAGCTCAGCATACAGTAGTTTGACGTTAATGCACTTCTACTGCCAGCCATTGTTTATGAGCATCCACTGCCACGCACTCACTGCTTCATTGAACTCTTTATTCCGATGAGCTTTCTTCTCTAGGGTACATCTGACCCCATAGTGCGCTGTACTTTCCTCGGCCCATTGGCCACAGTGGCACGAGCCTCAGGGAGAGTGGGATGATGGTCCAAGTCTCTTTGATGTGTCTTGCTTGCTCAAAGAGTGGTGGTCTGTTTCCTGAGGGTATGATAAGGAGGAGATGGAAAATCCCTCCTTGTCCTCCTTTGACAGTGAATAGTTCAGGTGTGGAGGATAAGGCATTGCATTTAAAAGTGGGAAAATGTCATTCCTGAACCAAACCTTGGCACAGAAAGGAAAAAGGGGACGTTTTGAAACGTTGCAAGGAGCACTACACCATTCACACCGTATCCAAACCAAGCAGGAGTATAATTAGAAAGAGTACTTGCTCTATTGATTGAACTTTAGAATAAAAAAGTGAAACACATCAATAGCCTAACATTTCCACTGGGCCTAGCATGCTAATTTTGAGGTTCATATTTGTATTTAGTTATTTGACAGAGTAGCTCAATCAAATATAAAATGAAAGATTGACGTCATTGTCCATCCATCCATCCATCTTCTCCCGCTTATCCGTGGTCGGGTCTCGGGGGTAGCAGTTCCAGCAGAGAGCCCCAAACGTTCCTTTCCCTGGCGACATCAACCAGCTCTGACTGGGGGATCCCAAGGCGCTCCCAGGCCAGCGAAGAGATATAATCCCTCCACCTGGTCCTAGGTCTACCCCTCGGTCTCTTCCCAGCTGGACGTGCCTGGAACACCTCCCTAGGGAGGCGCCCAGGTGGCATCCTAACTAGGTGCCCGAACCACCTCAACTGGCTCCTTTCGACGCGAAGGAGGAGCGGCTCAACTCCGAGTCCCTCCCTGATGACCGAACTTCTCACCTTATCCCTAAGGGAGACGCCAGCCACCCTGCGGAGAAAACCCATCTCGGCCGCTTGTATCCGCTTGTATCCGCTTGTATCCGCTTGTATCCGCTTGTATCCGACGTCATTGTACACCATGATATGACAGTGACAGGTCAACCTACACCTCGCAAAATGTAATTATATGTAGCGGCAAAGTCAAGTCCAGGCAAGAACGTCATTTTGTTCAATTTATTTCAATTATCCAACATAACAATGACAACAGTTTAACTGTTCTCAACTTTCTGGCTTTCCTGTGACTTTCCTTGGTTACAAAACATATGCCCATTCTCAACCTGTCTCAATTAAATACCTTATTTACATTAAGTGTATGATGTTACTTTAAATCCATTTGATCCTCTTTTACACCGTTGTATTGGTTGGCTAATGGAACGGTTCATTGTGCTGCAATGAAATGAAGACTGACAGATAACTTGAGCTCAGGCTTGACGTCATAGATCATCCAAGAAGTCCTATCTGCATTTCTGTGGAGGCAGGGCTCTTCATCCCTCGAGCCTTGAGATAGGCTAGTTTCATCTGAGTCACTCCTGGGGGACGTCAGGATAGGATACTGGAAGTGTGCGTGTGTGTGTATTTTTATGTCCACCCAGGCCTGTCTTTGGGCCCTCTGGCTAGATGCAGCCCTGCGACTGTCACTCTGCATGGAGTGGGATGGATGATTGACGTGTTTGTACAAGTGTGTGGTGTGTGTGTGTATTGTTGTTTGGGAGAATGTGTGCATCTCACGGTGGGTTGCAGGCAGTAGTGGAAAAAGCCTGTGTGTAATGTGTGTGTGTAAGAGAGAGTACCTGCTGCAGGACACAGCAGGACAGGAGTGAGCAGATGGAAAGTTTGATCCAGAACACGGCTGAAGGCAGGTGGGATGGGACACACACTCAGTCACTCATAATCTCATACAAACACACCCGGGCACACATACTCAGACATACATGCTGGCATAAAGATAAATAAAACTACAGATGTGTTTACTCTCACTCTGCACAGCACACACACAGAGGGCAGACACTGATTATAGTTGTAGTATTATCAGCTATTGTTTATCAAAATAAATGTGTATTTACTAATCAATCAATCAAAAAATGTTTTAGTCCCGGGGAGAGTAGCCATTGATGGAAACATTATGATATATCCTGGTGCAGCCATGTTCCCTTGAAGCTCTATTCCTAGCTAATATCGTTAGCTTGACCATTATTAGCCAAGGATCTTCATTGCCCATGATGAGAGCGGGGAGACACAGCTTATACCTCATTTTCTCCATAAATGTAAAGCTTAATAAGTTACTAATATAAATTATTAAAAGAAAAATAAGAGGCAAGATCCAATAAGAAAGCTTAAAGTTGAAATTAGTACAAATCTAGCAGGAGTCGCTGTAACAGGCTGCATTAAATACTCTAAATGCCATATACAGAATATTCGATGCCATTCACTGCGTATACATTTTTACGGTTAATTGACATGAATCACTGGTGTCTAAAACCAACAAGTCCTCCAACTCATACAACCAAATAGGTAGATTGTTTAAGCGCTTATTACGATTTATAATCACGTTTTAAAATGTTCGACCTCTAGTGCTCCTGTTGACTACACACCAGTGGCGAACCATCAGGGCCTTCAAGGTATTCAGAGAATACCCTGGAACACTCAGATAAAACAAACAAAAAATTGCTGGCGGGGGGTATGTGTGTCTACAGAAGGTCCAGTTGTGATAGACACGGTGCGCCACTGCTACAAATGCTCTGGCGGGTCGTTTATTCACAAATAACCCTCTCTGGAAAACCCTAAATTGTAGGATAGTTTGGCCATTAAAATGCTTTTTGATTATATTTCTAGTGAGAAGTGTCTATTGTACTTTCAGAATCCACGTCCAGTGGATGTGTAGGATCTATAGTTTGATAGATATTACGAAGATGATTTGAGGTCTCGCCAGGAGAACGTGTAATGGCAGCGTCCATGTAAAGTTAGCGTCAACCCTCACGGGGTGAAAACAGTATTTCCGGTCTCGAAGTTTTCATAATAAAACCGTATTCCCCTAACTGTCAAATTATTTCAAAGCTATATCTGCAGTACTCATCCACTAAAAACATCAGTTTATCCTTAATTACGCAACATTAATTGGTTTAAATTGTGTACAATGCTTTAGTGTTGTTCCCATAGGTTTATCCCTTTCGATTCTGAGGGACACATTTCTTTTTTCAGAGGTTTTGATAAACCATCGAACTACCCATATTCCTCAGCTATCGTTGAAGCTCGGTGATTGGATGGTTTAGCCGCAATGCACGTTGGGATATGGTGTTTATGCGATGTGAAATCCGAAAACATTTAAAAAATATAAAATAATACTTTATTCCGAGTGCTCTTGCTTTTCTCTTTGAAAGTCATCACATAACGGCATTGTAATACACGGTTCGGCTGCATTAAATATTACACATCTTCCGTAGTTCTTTATGGAGCCCTGATGAGAAGACTTCTAGACAAACATGAGGAACTGCCGCCGAAACTGAATATGTGACGTGGATCATAAATATATCAGCAATTAAACAACATCTTCAATTTCTTTTCACACAATACGTCTCCTTGCAGTATCAACACTAATTCAGCTGACTTTTATATTTGATCCAATTGGCAGATAGGCTGTATTTACACCATAACAGTGCACAGCTTATAGAGAGGGACTTTTTAAAGATATTACTGATTTTATTTGCATTAAATAATGTAAATACTGAGTTGAGAGAATAGTCAGGGGTTTTGGGTGATGGGAGACACATCTATGGATTCAGAATTTCAATAGCTTACCATTAAATGACGGATATACCTCAGATATTAACGTGTAGAACTACAATGTGAAAACATGAATAAAACTACACATCTTCAGATGTTATACATACATAAGTGTCCTACACTAATAATAAAAAGTTATTATGGCATTGTTTGTTATTTGTAACATCTTCAGAAACTACCTTTCCAACTCCTCATGCAGTTGACTGTTACAGGTCTATACAGGTTCATGGTACAATGCATAAGCTTCAAATCGAGAGACTGAAACTGTGTCTTTTCTTTACCGTTCTGACAGTAAAGTTAATAGTAATATTATGTTTGATATTATTATGTTTTATTAACTAGACTACTGGGTCATGTTTGGTGTTACAAATATCAAAACAATATATGTGTGGATAACAAAATAAATCTGTCATGAACTAAACTGGAAATTATGCTGGAGTGACTATAGGTCGTAATAAGCTGCTGAACAATCGACCTATTTGGTCATTTTTTGGAGGAGGACAGGCTGCCTAAAACACAGTGTCACATGATGTAACAATTGTAATTACATGCTAGATGCATATACATGCCAGGGCACATTAACAGCCTGAACAGCATGTATGAGGCATAACATATAGCCTTAAGTAAAAATCATTTGTGTGGTATTGTACTCACTAACGTCTCAAGCTAGAGCAAGTGTGTTTAAAGCAGGGGTCACCAACCTTTTTTAGGATGAGAGTTACTTTCAAAAAATAAAACAAGTTGGGGGGGCTACTTTTACTCCTCTTTTTTTAAGTTGTTTGCAGTGTATATTTAGCACATTTTAACATTATTATATGCTTACCTTTAACCTTTGTGTGCTGTTTGAATCTGTGGGACCCGTTGTCAGTGTTTACTAAAAGAAAATGTATGCAATTTAATTATTTTAACCTGCTTTATTTGGGGGTGGACCTCACCTCCTCTAGGGGGGTCCTGGGGCATGCACCCCTGCGAAGATTTGTTTTTAAATGTTGAAGTTAAATGCATCAATCTGGAGCACTTTGAGCACAACATGAATTTATGGAAACAGCTCTCAACACTCAGATGAAAGGGAGCTGTATTTTCAATAATCCAAACATCTTTAGAATATGATCACAACCAATAACAAATCATTTAAACGTGTTTATTCTTATCTTATGTTACCTAGTTTGCATTCTTTCTGTCTATTTATGCATATTTTATTAATCACTCCCCTTTTAAACAGTTTATAGTTTTTTTTATAGTCCTATAGTACACATTGGAATGATTTCTTACTTTATCTATATTAAATAGATATAGGCTCTCTCTCTCTCTCTCGCTCTCTCTCGCTCGCTCGCTCACGGAGGCTGTGTGCTCCTCCGTGGAGATGACGGCTTGCGTTAAAAAAATATAATAAACATATTTGTAAAGTGGGGGGACACAAACAGGATTTAGAAAAGTGGGGGGGACATGTCCCCCCTGTCCCCAGTGGAAATTACACCATGTGTGTGTGTGTGTCAAGTGCAATAAATATATATGCAAGTTGCAACACACACAGAGTAAAACTCCGCCCCTCATGTGTTGTATAGGCTGGCAAGACTAGGCTGTGTTCAATGGGGCTGATGTGTAGATTCTGCCAGAAGGAAAATCACGGTGAAACTCCTTATGAAACGGTGAGCTGCCGCTCCACATTGCTTTTCTTCCTGACTGCAACGCTGGTCCCGCAAATCAAGCAAGAACGTGATTGGTCGATATTCAGTGTGTGGGTTGGGGGAGGTGGGTTGTTTGATAGATATAGAGTTGTAGTAAGTAGATAGAGTTCGCTATGTTTGAGGTTTCGTTTAAGGTAGATTCTTTTAATTACATTTCCTTTTTTGTTTTGTGTATTTTTTACATTTTGGATTTGAACATTGACTCACGTTGCCCCTGCGGGTGACTAAGTGCCCGCGGGCACTGTGTTGGCTACCCCTGGTTTAAAGCATCCTGAAGATTTAACACCTTGATACTAAGAGAATAAAATGGATGGTGTCTGCTATATTTGTAGAGTGCACTGAAGTAACATGTGCTAATGCATTAAACCTGCAGCTCGTACAAACTAGATTTTCTGAAGATTTAAAAAACACCCTAGTGCTACAGTGTGTTACAACATAACTGAACATAATTTATCAATGCTTCCCAGCAGGAGCTGCACATTTTCTGTCGAGAAAACCTACGCAACCTTCGGTGGAAAATCCCCCTGGAAAGTGTTATCAAAATGGTTCTTAAGTAAATGTATCAAGGCAACCAACTAGAGGATGGGGAAAATAAAAATATGACTCATTAACTGAATGGCTTGTATTGGTTATGGATTGTGTGTGTGTGTGTGTGTGTGTGTGTGTGTGTGTGTGTGTGTGTGTGTGTGTGTGTGTGTGTGTGTGTGTGTGTGTGTGTGTGTGTGTGTGTGCGTGTGTGTGTGTCTGTGTGTTTGTAGGGTCCAATGACTTTAGTGACCCCTTCTTCGTCGTATTTTCATTTTGTGTGCTTTTCAGCAATGTGAGGTCTCCTCGTATGATTTTACTGCAATAGCTTTCCTAAGCTTCTGAAGAAATAGAGCGCCGTTGACATTTTTTGAGTATTGGTTTTAAAGGTTAGTTTAAGGTATTAACTAAAATGATCATCTGGCCAATAACTAGAGGTGATGCGGTGTAAGCTGTAAGTCCTTCCATCTCTCTAGTCCTTGTTCAATTATGTTTTCCCACCATAGCATCCATCTGTGCGTTCAATAATGTAAATAATCTGCCCTTACTGGAATGATGATTCTAAAGCTAACAGTGTCTTCAATAAACACCGTGGAGGCAGCAGGTATGTTTAGAGTCTTTATCTGAAGTCATTTCAATAATACTCAAATAAAGGGTTAGGGTTTGGGTTAGGGTTAACTAACTATGGTTATGCAGACTACAGGTGAGATGACCTGTGTTGAATTAATGTATGGTGAGATGGCACATGGTTATTGTAAAGAGTTACAAGGGAAAGTTAGATGTTTGGAGACTAGCATTCATTAGAAAAAAGCAATATGCTACAGAAATTGCATCACCTTTCTTGCATAATAAACACTCTTTGTTTTCAGGGTAGAACACAATCAACGGAAAAGGAAAAAATAGCTTGTATTTATCCGTGTGGTGACAGATCAATAAATATTTAGACTGCCTCATCAATAGGAGGACAATTAGTACAACCAATATGAAGACAGTGAAATATTAGATATTTTTGTTATATTTACCCTGTTGTCTCAGACAAAAGTTATTAGATCGCTCATAATTTGGGATCCTGTAGTTGCAGAAGAGTATATTAAGTTTCAATAGACAAAAAAATGGTCACTGTTCTACCTGCATAGACCATTTCTGCATAGACCCCACTTCCTGCCATGGTTAATTAAGGTAAATCATAATCTTAATTCCCTTAAAGTCATCAGTACATTATCGTGGAAATATGTGTATACTTATATTAAATGCGATGTATTTACTTTTTCTTTAAAGTCAAGGTCGTTGTGTGATACTGGGCTACATTCCAAAGTATTGGACATCGAGAAACTTGCAAACATGATCCACCGTAGCCCCTTGGCTCAACCTATAACACAGTGACATTAAATTACATTATTGCTATTTGCAGAAAAAAGGACATCATAAAACTCATGGCAAGAGACATCTCTGTGGCTCTGCTCCCACTGCAAGCTAAAGGAAGAGAGAGAAAGGATCCAAAAACGGCTTCACTTATCCTCAACGAGGCAAATAAAATCACTGTTTCAAAGATAGTCCTGCGACAGTTATGGTTGTGATGTATTACCAGAGAGTGTTCAGACAAACTGTTTTCACTTCTAACGCGCCAAATACTAAAGCTGGGTCATTGCCCCTCCAGCATCTGTGTTGTCCAATGTAAACAAAGCCAAGCTGTTATTGCACCCACAGCGCTAATTGTGTTATATAGGCTGTTGAGCTTTTAATAAAAAATAATTAAAGAAACATCATTAATGTTTGAAAAATTATAAATAGAGGAAGCATTTAATTAAATGAATTATCTCCTGCTGTGTGTCCAGGGTAGTTTTACAGTTCACGATAGATGCATATTCACTAGCAAGGACTACACCAACACAACATGTCATTTAAGGATTTAATGAATGTTGTTCAATGGATGGATGAAGGGATTGGATACAAGTGAAGGAACAATGTTGTTGGTGCTCTGGGAGTGCATTTCAGCAGGAACTGGTTACAGGCCTTCTAAACAATAACCAGAATGAGACACAGAGATGGGTAGCGGGGAATGAAGGGAAGGAGGGAGGGGTTTACGGATATAGGGATGCAGGGGTTGATGGTTGGAGGGGTGATGATGAAGGTATGACAGGTGGGAGAGATGTAGGGATGGAGGGATGTGGATAAGTATGAGGTAGAAAGTGAAATGGAAGTGAGAGGGACGGTGGTCGGATGTGTTGACTGAGTATAGGTAATCTACCGGTGATTATAGCTGGGGGTTAAGGTGTGGGTCTGCTTCCAAAGTTAGTCCCAAAGAGTCAGAAACAAACTTCATTCATAAAGAATAATAATGCATTTTCCTGCAAAACTAGAGTAATGCCTTAAGCTGCCTTCACACACCTGCCAGTCATCTGATTGGTTGCACGTCAAAAGGTCAACAGTAACAAGGTCAATTTGAAATAATTTGAACTTTGAGTGCACTGCGCCAAGGGTATGCTTCGCCTAATCGGGCGCAACGGCTCTCTCCAGAAATAACAACTCCACACAACGGCCATGTCAGCGCAGAGCCATTTTACCCAAGCTCCCAGGAAGTCCGCCGGACTCTGAGGAAAATATTCGTTGTGGCCAAACGGCGGTACTACACTTCAGTTAGGTAGCTGGGCCCGGAAACACTTTTTCCTATTGACTTACTTGAATCGTTGGATTTTTTTTTTTAAACTAAATAAACTACCCAGTATGAACGTTTGTATAGCCCTTATTAAAAACATTCGGTCCTCAAGTTGTAACATAATAATAATAATAATGAGTTCCATTTATAAAGCACTTCATATTTGAATGCAAATCCCGAAGTGCTACAAGTAGTGAGCATGAACAGTATAAATAAACATTACACAACACGGTAGAATTAATTAAAAAGCAATACAAAAATAAATAAAATAAAAATAAAAATAAATAAAAATAAAAGGGTGATAAAAAGGTCGAGGCAAAGGCTCTTTTGAAGAGATGGGTTTTGAGGCCTTTTTTAAAAGCCTCCACGGTCTGTGGTGCTCTCATTTGGTCGGGGAGAGCGTTCCACAGGCTGGGAGCAGCCGAGCAGAAGGCCCGGTCTCCCATAGTACGGAGCTTAGTCCTGGGGGGTTTGAGGAAATTGGAGTTGCTGGAACGGGTGGTCCGCAAGGAGGTAAGGGGGGTGAGGAGTTCCTTGAGGTAGGGAGGGGCAGTTCCATGGACACACTGGTGGGTGAGGACGGAGACCTTGAATTCGATCCTCAGTTCCACGGGTAGCCAGTGTAGTGCTTTAAGGATGGGGGTGATGTGATCATATTTGCGCACCCTCATCAGGATCCTAGCAGCGCTGTTCTGGATGTACTGGAGCTTCTGGATGCTTTTGTTAGGGATCCCGATGAGGAGTGCATTGCAGTAATCCAGCCTGGAGGAGACAAAGGCGTGGACCAGCATGTGCTAATAACGTTATTCTGAGAGTTATGTCCCTCTGCATTATGAACGTGCATCCAACCCACCATGTGTTCAGTACTACATGCGTTTTACCTTTACCCATGGATGCACCAATAACAACGGACCCATATCGCCTTACTGCCAGCCCACGGAGCTGTAATAATGGATATATTGCACATGTTTGCTGTAATTCATCATTTGTAAAATATTATACTACATGGGCTGTACGATGTAAATCTGGTACCGTAAATGTTGTTTTAAACAAAGTTAATATTACCGACGTAGATTAACGTCCCTGTAGCTTCTTATTGCACTTGCAATATACCATTAAAGGAGTTGAACGTAGCTGTTTACTATATAATACAACGCAGGGATAAGCCAGAGTTTACAACCTTTGCATGTGGGCACAACACGTTTTGACCCAGTTTCATTAATTCGCTATACCATATGATATCGCCCGGGGAAGTCCTCATAGCCTACTTATATAAATAAAGATATATGTGTTAAAGCTCTAATCAAATTAACAGTTGTAATAATTATATTAATTATAATTGTATATGTATATGTATACATATATATATATATATATATATAAATAGCCTGTGTTGTATATTTATACACACAAATGAACAACCTTTGTTGTCAAAAAACAAATAACAAGTTGTATTGTAGTGTTTATTTTAGTGTTGTTTTATGCTTATCCACATTTTTATTTCAGAGCACAGGAGAATGCTGGGCACAACATAGAGCTCAACAGTGAAGCTGGCAATGCTGAACAAAACCATCCAGAGTTATAATATTCATTCAGCTGAAAAAGTCAAAGCTCTACGAAAATGTAATTAAAAATATATTGCACATGGTTGGTATTTAACAACAAGGGGTGATATAGTCTGTGTTGTAGTGTGTGATATTTGTATTTATGGGAACATTTTACACCTTTCCTTCAAGTACTATATGTTTTAGTTACTTGTGGGGTACTTAACATGAATAATCACAGTTACTATCCTTGTACTCCATCATATTTCAAAGATAAATATGCTATTGTTATTTTAACCCCACCACAGTAATCCATCATCAGCTTTACTTTTTAGATAAAGATTTAAATCACAATTGATCATAACTCAAAATACATATATATTTGTATATTACCAAGTGGTTTCATGTACAACCCACAAAAGCATCATGCTAAAGTAAGCTCTGTTGCTTCGATATCACGAGATCCTGTTATCAGCGTAATATAAAAGTAGGCTACATAACGATTTATGGTACATTAGCATAATTAGCAGCTAGCCGCTTGCTGCTAACTGCCGCGGCCGCCTTGTTGATATCAAATCCATCATAATAATTCAGTACCATGCTGTCATGAACGTGCGGTGCTGTTACGTGTACAAATTGACGTGCTTGATGTGAACGAGCCTTTTGGGGGGCGTAGTTAAAGTTGCGCATGCTCTATGAGCGCACATACGTGTACTTCTCAGGCATGACGGGTAATCTGTGACGTTTCGCTCTTTCAAAAGTTGGGTCATTTAATCTTCATGCGCCAATGAGCAACTCTCATATATGACGCCTCCCACGCTGTATCCAGTTCTTATTATACATCCATGATTTTACCGCTGGTTGAGTGAAGGCATGTAAAGCATCAACTTCTCTGAAATTGTTGCCTGGTCATGCTGACGCCAGGCGTTGCAGTGAATTCACACACAGATTATTATACAGAACTTTAAAAAGTGGGAATTACATCAACACATTAATTAGACCATAAAACAACATTTCAAACCCAAGAGGGAACATCCCTGGACATCGCAGCAGCTTTGTACTGCAAGCTGAGACCTTTATGAAGCCAACTCCAGCCAGTGCCCTCTGTCAGCTCCACAGCGTGCTGCCAGAGACCCAGCTGCTGCAGCCAGACACACACACACACACACACACACACACACACACACACACACACACACACACACACACACACACACACGCACGCACGCACGCGCACGCACGCACGCACACACACACACACACACACACACACACACACACACACACACACACACACACACACACACACACACACACACACACACCTGAGAGCGGAGGAGGCTTCCAACAGCTCCTGCCATAACACTGAAACAAACTACTGCAGCCACTGCCCATCTTTTCCGCAATTGATCTTTCTTAGGGTTGTCACCAACTGGAATCGGTATATTGTTCAGGTTCAGGTTCTTTATTTGTACCCGTAGCTAGATTTAGTTTGCAGATAAAAATACAAGGGATCCATCCTGACCTGACACACTCTAAAAACAAACACAGACAACAGACACCCCAGTTAGCGGGGAACGTTCTCACAACTTTGGCTAACGTTACCTACAGGTTCTAATAAGGTTTTAAAGAAACGTTTTAATCTGATGTTCAAAGAACCTTTTTAGGATGTTTATTTTTTCAAATAATGTTCCTATAAGGTTTAAGGTTAACTAAGACATAACATTACATTACATTTAGCTGACGCTTTTATCCAAAGTGACTTACAATAGGTACATTCGACCAGGAAGACACAACCTTGAAGAAAACAGAATCATAAAGTACATCAGGTTTCATAGAGCCAAGTATTTCAAGTGCTACTCAACTGGCTATAGATAAGCCAGTCCTTTATTAGTATATAAGTGCTTTGTTAGCAGTTCTTTGTTAATAGTTCTATCGCTCAAGGTGGAGTCGAAAGAGATGAGTTTTCAGTCTGCGCCGGAAGGTGTGTAAGCTTTCTGCTGTCCTGATGTCAATGGGGAGCTCATTCCACCATCTTGGAGCCAGGATAGCAAACCCACGTGTTTTTGCTGATGGGAACTTGGGTCCCCTTCGCAGCGAGGGTGCAGCGAGCCGTTTGGCTGATGCAGAGCGGAGTGCACGTGCTGGGGTGTACGGTTTAACCATGTCCTGGATGTAGGAAGGGCCAGATCCATTCGCAGCATGGTACGCAAGTACCAGTCTCTTGAAGTGGATTCTAGCAGTTACCGGAAGCCAGTGGAGGGAGCGGAGGAGCGGCGTGGTGTGGGAACATTTAGGAAGGTTGAAGACCAGACCATAACGTTTTAACTGCAACATTCAGAGGATGTTTCGAGGATGTTATTGAGGCCTGAGATGACAGAAAGTTTTTTTATAAAACGTTCCTTTAATGTGATATGTTAACAAAGGTGGAACGTTTTGCCTGCAACATTTGTGTTTTGGACGTTGTTGGAGTAGCACATTAAAGACTAAGATGTTCTTTATAAAACGTTCCCTCAATGTTACATGAAACCAAAAGAAGAACATTCTCCAAGAAACATTCTGAAAAATGTTTTCAGGATGTTATTCTCTTTTTATAAAACGTTCCTGTGATGGCAAATATTAACACGGTCATGGTCAACGTCAGATTCATTTCTAGAGTGCTTTAAAAAACAAACTTTTTGAAAGTTTGCATTTGTTTGAAAAGGATGTTTTAAAAAATCTGATGTCACCACATTTTCCTTTTGTAAAAAACAAACAAGCACGTAATTCATGATAAGCTGTAAGCAGATATTGCATGTTTGCGGTGGCATGGGTGAGTTCCCAGCTAGACATAGACGTTTGTTACCATTCGTTGTTCTAGGAATGTTTTCAGCGGGACGTTTTATTTTGGTTCCCAGAATGTTCTTCTGAAAGGTAGGATCACGTTCTTTAAAAACATTCTTGGTGATAACTTTCTTAAGATGTATGAGGGCATTGAGACAATGTACGTATAAAAACGAATTTATGCATGCCAATATTCACTCACATGCACTTATAATCACAGTAAGGTATGTAGGCCCACAGTGTATATAGTAGGGCATAATGTTCTAACAATGTTATCAAAAACATTTTAAGAATGTTTTTATCCTACCTTTCAGAGGAACATTCTGGGAACCAAAAGAGATTTCAAGAGGCCATCCAAATGGTGTTTTCTGTTCTAATACATTAACATTTCAATCTTGATTTTTCTTTAAATGAACTGCCTGGGTTCTCAGGGAATACATTAAGGACGATATACAGTATGTGGAAAAGCGACAGACAGAAAGGTACAAAGGGACTGAAACATTGCAGCAGCTGTCATATCCATTCATAGTAAATGACAGTGTTTCCTATACTAAACTGTCCCGAAGGGCATGACGCATTCTTCAGATAACACATAGAATATGACTGTGTGCACTGCAGATGTGTGTGTATGGAGAGGGGACATTTACATTTCTTCTTTTGTGATGAAATAAATGTTGACTACTCAAAGAGTATAGAGAGTAAGAGCAACACATGAAGTCATGCCTGCAATTTTAAAGAAATGCAAACATTGGTCATTATACGTACGGCATCATATGCAGTTCTTCTGGAATAATATGAGTCAATATGCATAGTGGACATTTGAATACTAACAAGGTTGACATGTGTGTCAGGGATAATGTGCAGCGAGGCAATCATTATGGAAAAAAGAAAACCGACACGGTGATCAGGATCCTGACGTGAATCGGAGGGATCTTGCGTCGCCATGAAGGTGCAACGGTCTGTTAACAAGAATTAAAAAGCTCTGGAATGTTCACATTGACCAATCAGAATCGAGTATTCAACAAAGGTGTTTAATTAGTTGGCATAACACAAGGTCCAATCTTGGATTACGGCCACATACACACTGGCGTCATCAGCCTATAAATTACATAAAAAGCCCTAAAAATGTATCATGTTGCTATATGTGGCTTAAAGAGTGAAGAGGACCAAGGAAAAGCCAGTTGTGGGAGCATGTGTAAGCTCTTATATATATATATATATCAATTGATATTTAGTGGATGATGATATGATGATATTATAAAGGTAGTACAAATCACAGGAAGTAGTTATGTGTAGCAGATTATAACTACCACTCCTAGATATAGAGTATAGAACAGGAATGTGCTTGGATTTCACCTTTTAGGATCTGGCCCCATTGCTTGTGAATGCATATATGTATATAAGTCCATGTATGTGCATGTGTTTGTGTCGGTGTGGATGCACATGTGTGTTGGTCTGTTAAGGTGTGTAAATGTCAGCCTGTCAGACCAGACACATCAGTGAGCGCAGGTGTGTTGTGACAGACAGGTGTGACATTTAACTTTAGTTTTTATACCAGAAACTCCATCCATCTCTGTCTAGCTCGCACCCACACAAACCCGCACACACACCCACACAAACCCGCACACACACCCACACAAACCCACACAAACCCACATGCACATATATTAGACTCTTGTATAAATCCTTACAAATTGTCCTATGTATAAGTGTATGTAAATCGTTTTGATGAAAGCTTCTGGCAAATAACATGTTATGCAATGTAATTATATTGGGTTGATGTGTGATATACATTAAAGAGGACATATTATGCTAATGTTCAGGTTCATATTTGTATTTTGTGCATCTAGTGCAGGGGTGGGGAACCTCCGACCCCCGGGCCATATACGGCCCACGCAAAAAAGAAAAAAGTTAAAGAAATCTTGACCGCAAACAAATTAAACAAAGCGAGTGCCTGTTTTTCCTGGCCAAGGTCAGGGTCCTTGAACACAACACGAGCCTAACCTGTCATCACGTGGTACATGTCTCCTCTGACAGGGGTGCAGTTCTGACGGAGAGCACCAGAACGTGGCTCCGTTTTTTTTTGTTTTTTTGAAGCTGTAGTACACATGCCGCAGTTTTTGAGTGGCTGTGTCTTTAGTTGAAAGCCCAGTGGCGATCTGTCATAGTGATCATTACAGTCAATAACTTTGTTGTTATTAGCATCTGGTTAGCTAGCTATGCTAACGAATATAAGAAGCTTTTTCTCCAACCAGTGAGGTAAAGGCACATCTTTATATGATCATTATAGTTATAAAAAAATAAGAGAATAAAGTAAACGGGTATAAAATACTATATGATAGTAAAAAAAAAGTTGTTATTAATAAACAAGAATATAGTTTGAAAGGAGAGTGATTTGTAAAATATCCATAAAGAAAAAGTAAATATGCTTACAGTTCTGTTTCAAATGGGTGTTGAGATGTTTCTATAGATCTCCTAATGTTGCTCTCAAAGTGCACCAGATTGATGCTTTTAACTTCAACATTTAAAAAAAAATCTTCCTGGGGGAGCATGCCCCCCGGACCCCCATAGAGGAGGTTAGGTACCCCCCCCCCCCCCCCCCACACTTAAATCATGTCCACATGGAAACTAAATACATTTGCACACATCTTTTGTCCATGTCTTTCTGTTTTGGTGGTCATGCCACACCGTGCACGTGAATGCATACGCGAGTCATGGTAAAATATCTGGATTAAGAGGTTGCTTTTTCCCTCGGAGGATGTTGAAAAAATTGATGGCCCTTGAGAGGAAAAAGGTTCCCCACCCCTGATCTAGTGTGACATGTTTAAATGCTTTAATGTTCAAACAGGTCTTTATTTTTCTTTTACTGCAGCGAACACAGGGATTTCAGCCTTTCCAGATAATTTACATGCACAAAAACCTATATAACTACAGGAAAGGGAACATTCCAAAAAACATAAAAGGGCCTCTATAACTGATTTAAATATAATTTATTCAAAATATTAAGACAAAAAATTATGCATAATTAAGGAAAATGAATATCATCTGTCCTTCAGTCCACTCATGTTGCCTCACTAACATGGACGTCATGGTGAGTGATGATGCCTAAGCAGAAAAGGTTGAAAAATACATATTTAGTTTAGCGCTATCTTCATCCTATGAAGGTGCAAACACTGGTGTGAGACTGTGGGTGGGCCTACCACTGGTCTGCAAGCCAACGTCTGTGTTTGGATTGGGTCGCTTTGGGAGGGGAACAGTAAAGCTGGTTTGGAATGCTGCCGCTAAGACAGCTAAGCCACTCAGATGCTTCAGCAACAAACCTGACACCACCATAATGGGAATTATAGAGGGATAGCACACAAATCTGGGCTGTAGGGAGGAGGAAGGTGGCTTAGAAGGATGGACGTGTGCATTTGTGTGTAGGGTAAACACGATGTATGTCTGTGTGTGTTAAAAAGCAAATAAAGTATTTTCATCTAATGCTACTGATATGTCTTGTGCTCCAATCATACAGTAGTTACTGACTTTTCAAACTATTTTCTCTCTTTGCATCTCAGTACTCCATATTCTGAACCTAAGGCAATTGAGCAAATCTACTGCATGTGTCGTATATGCTGACATAGTGTGTGCATTCACGATTATTACAATTGTGTGTTTTGAGGGCAGTGAAAACTTGATGTGTGTCAGTACATCTGGATCACTCACAAGTCTGACACATTGCTACAGCGAGTGCTAAAGGGGTGAAAAGATGGATCTAAAAAATGAATTAGCTCTACTTGTGATTGTGAAAATGACCTGTAAAAGGTCATTAGCTACATCTGCACACAGACAGCCCTGCACTCAGTGAACACAATCAAATAATACTGCAGTCTACTACAAATAAGAAGATTGTGCTTTTGTTAGAAAATCACAATGTCAAAAAAATCGTATAGCTTTTTGCATTAGTGTAAAACCTTGCTCGACATCGTACCGCTGACATGGCTACATGCTAAATGAACCAAAGACTTGACTCACTATCTTGATTTTATTGATCTTGTTGCTTCTGCTCAGAAACATATGGTCCGTTCCACTGCGTAACAGCTTGAACTGCAGCGACAAAAACGTTTCGAGTATTCAACTAAACTGTGTAAATAATGCATGTTACAAGCATGCTGGCTTGCACATGGTGTGTGTTGTGACATGCTTGTATAATGTAAACCAGGAATCACCAACTACATTTGTCCAAGGGCCACAAATGTATCCAATAGACACTTTCGCGGGCTAGCGATTTTTATATATAGCCCAGAATTTTGAAGTTGTTGACCAGGGGGGGGGGGGGTGGAACACGCTCAGGTACTGCGGAGCGCATCAAGCTTAGACTTGTCACACTAACGAAGGATCACTTGTTCTTCAGGGCCGGGAAGGCTACGCAGTACGCAGTCTACTGTCCCGCAGCTGCTGCCTCTCTGTTGGACTCCGGTACTGCACATTACTCATGTGACGTTGTAAACAATGAGAATGTCTGGTGGGCCGGATGTGGCCCGCGGGCCGCCAGTTGATGGTCACTGATGTAATCCCTCAAGGAGTATTGGTACATTTCATCAAAAGAAACATGCCAGTTGACAGTTGACATGCAATTTTAGTTAGTATTTCCAAAAACATGACATAAAGCACTCTGAATAATTTGTAGTATACCAACTGACATCCTTCACAGGTTAAACAACATTTCAAAAGGCACACGATGCAGGGTAACATTGTAGACATATCTGTCATGTAGAGAATGTCAGTATGCTGGTGGAGTATAAGCCATGTTTCAGATGGGTTTCAATGGGAAATGTTAAAGGAAGATAGATGATAGATGCCCTCGGCTTTATGGGGTACAGGAAAATATATCATGCCTTAATCATTTTAATTGGCCCTAACTGTAAAGGTCAGTGGAATAAAACTCCTGAGCTTGATTTATTGATGGACATTATTTGAGAAGGTGATATTTAAGAATATTGTTTCTTTTTACCTGCAGACTGTTGATGTATTATTAAAAAGACAAATGATGCAGTCAAGGATTGTATAGAAACTGCCACTTTATTTTTATTCTGTATGCCCATGAGAATATATTTATTTTTAATCAAACAAACCGCATAACAAAGTCTAACATAGTCTGCCATATCAGATTAGTTTGAAGTGCTGCTCACAGACACTCAGACTTTTAATAGTTTTCACTGTTAAGCGTCATTTACTGAACTCCACCCCACAGGGAAAGGAAGGAGACATGCCACTTAACCCAGGGTAGGTCTCGCATTAGGAGTCTTTCTAAATCAAAATCAAGCAATTTACACTTGAGACAAAGTCAACAGCTTCATCACACTGACACGCACCTCCAATGAATAATTTTGGCAAGCATTATTTTGTGTTGCAAATTAACTGAATACTTATCAAGGAACTGATCATAATCACTGCAATTGAGTGCAGGTGGCTGCTGGGGAATTAAAACAACAACTATATTAAGTTGTAATGTATGAAAGATACTAGGTGCACGTTTCTTTGAGTCATGTTTCGAATAACTTTCCTAATTGTGCTTATCCTTTCAATTGATGAATGAATTGTTTACTAAATTCTTACGCCCAAGGGAAAAATCTTATCTAACTCTCTGTCACTAAATGAACCCCTTATCTGAATTCTCATTATAATTTATGCTTGTGCAAACATTAATCAATTCCTTATTAGCCCTTTTAAACAAAACCGCAGCTGTCTGAGTATGGGGTTTGGATTTGGATATCTTCGCCTGAGATTTTTCACGCTTCATTCACACATTATACAACATTGATTGAAACACTCAACATATCCAGCACATTTGCAACAAGTTGGTCTATTTAGGCTAAGCCAGGAAATGCCATATCTGCAAATGCTGTGAAAACTGCTCTAATGCTGCTGTTGCTTATCGATTAATCAATCAATCAATCGAACACCGTCAAACTCATGGTGAAGACATGATGAAGACTCAGGCTCGTGGTGAAGACATCACGAAGCTCTCGGTGCAATCCTCGACGACCAAAACTGTCCGGAAGCCATCAATGGAGACATTGTTGTCAGATATATTGTATCCTGGTGCAGTAGTGTGTTCATAAAGCATATACAACTACATTCCATCTGACTCCTAGCTATTATCGTTAGCTTTACCATTATTAGACAGTTATTTTACGTTGCTAATGATGATAGGGGGAGACATGGATTATATCTTCTTTTCTCCTTTAATCTGGAACCAGCCCTCATCCTCTGTCTCGTTGGTTTACCCAGAATACTCTGTTTCCTTCTTCAGAGTTCAGTTGGGATAGCTGTTGTATCAACCACCAAGCTAGCTAGTTTTAGCATGATCAACTGTCATAGTGTAAATGAGGCAGCCATGGGGTTGCAGCAAATCAAGGGCCCAAAAAAAAAGCTTAATCTCCCTTTACAAGACAGTTTAGAGAGGGCGCCTCTTAATACTTTAATAACATACGTTTTTAACTGATCAAATAAGAAAATCTATAATTTAAAAAATAGTACAAATCTAGCAGGACCAACTGCAACAGGCAGTTTGCGAATGCACACTAGTGTCGAATGTCATTCATGAGCCCTAATTCACCCAATGATCCACTTGTTAGCAGTCACCATATTGTTGGTAATACAGAATAACAGTTTAATGTAAACCCATTAGTGTGTGTTGCCAAGCTCTGACTGTCTGGTTGCCTGTCTCTTTGAGAGTTTCTCTGTGTGTGCTTCCATTTGTCGGGTTACTTAAAGTCTTGACAATCCATTCTTCATGAATGATTTGTTGCTGTGTATAAAATGCAGTCTGAGATAACAGCCCTGCTGTTTGGTTAAACAAGGCTATTTTGCACTGATTCACTCTACCGGCATAAGACACAGATACAACACCCTACTTTTGGATGCTATTTAAAGGTCAGTGCCTGTTTGAAACTTTAGGACATCTCGCAACATGATTTGGTAAGGAGAGGCATAATTTGTCACTCATTGTCGTTCCCTCAAACCTTCGTGGCTGTGTTTCATAGCTAATTGGATGGAGAGAAAAAAAGTGAATGTCAGTGTTATTCAACAAATGTGCCCCACAAACCCTGACCAGCATTCTGACCTAATTCACACAAATACAATCTCCCTCTTGGAGTCACAGAGTTATCACAAGTTCAAAATGGCTTTGTGTTTGTCTTCTAATTTTAAAGATGCCTTTTCAGGTTCTCTCATTCCTCTGGTGTATTATACAGGTTTTCATGCATGTAAATGGTCTGCAAAGGCTAACATCCCTATATGGATGTCGATATATACGTTGGAACATACCATTGGAAATAGATACAGGGCTGAAACCAGAGAGGGTGACGTATTGTATAGAAGGAGAGAAGGTGGAGGTGACCAGTGAATTCTCATTGGACTTCTATAATTACTTCAAGCCATTATACCTGCAGTCTATAATTAACAGCCCATTTGGATTAGCATGGACAAAGTCAAAGGGGAAAGACATACACATAGCAAAAGGGAAAGAGAGCGCAGAGGAAAAAGTGCAGTCTGTGGGAGAAACAGATGAAAGAAAACGCAATAAAATTAGAGTAAATTAAAGTGAACGACTGAAGGTTATTTTGTACATCTACTGAGCGCAGAATTTAGATACTACTTGCATACAATTTGGCCCTGACTCAAATAATATAGTGAGTCCATGGAGTTGAGAAAATGGACTCGAAGACAGGCAGAACCCTCAGTGATATGCTGCTGGTGCGTGGAGGAATGGTGCGACATTGAATGTGCATGTGCCATCCGACCTCTGCAGCTCATCCAGAATGCAGCGGCTCGTCTGGTCTTCAACCTTCCTAAATGTTCCCACACCACTCCGCTCCTCCGCTCCCTTCACTGGCTTCCGGTAACTGCTAGAATTCACTTCAAGACACTGGTACTTGCGTACCATGCTGCGAATGGATCTGGCCCTTCCTACATCCAGGACATGGTTAAACCGTACACCCCAGCGCGTGCACTACGCTCTGCATCAGCCAAACGACTCGCTGCACCCTCGCTGCGAGGGGGACCCAAGTTCCCATCAGCAAAAACACGTGGGTTTGCTATCCTGGCTCCAAAATGGTGGAATGAGCTCCCACTGACATCAGGACAGCAGATAGCTTACACACCTTCCGGCGCAGACTGAAAACTCATCTCTTTCGACTCCACTTCGAGCGATAGAATGACTAACAAAGAACTGCTAACAGAGCACTTATATACTAATAAAGGACTGGCTTATCTAAAGCCAGTTGAGTAGCACTTGAAATGATTGGCTCTATGAAACCTGATGTACTTATATGATTCTGTTCCTCAAGGTTGTGTCTTCCTGGTCGAATGTACTTATTGTAAGTCGCTTTGGATAAAAGCGTCAGCTAAATGCAATGTAATGTAATTGAAGCATAATGAAAGGCAGTATTCCAACAATCATAACGGCTGCATCTGTATACAGTGTGTGCCAGGGATGCTATTATTTATTTATTAGTGGCCTTGATAAAAGAGACAAACGATCATAGATTCAATGATGGGTGAAAACCTATGATAAAGACTAGCTAAAGTCGAAACCATAGTGATGTGCATTCACTTGATAGAGAATAATCATAGACCGTGGATCATGGGCTAGGATGTGAGGGCGGTAATGTACATTTGAACCATTGCATCGCTCAAGGCCTCTAGTGAAAGAGACTCGGTGGAATAATTGAATATTAAGTGCTGTATGAGTAGTTACATAAATTCAGTATTTTTAGTTTCCGTCTCATTTGACTAATGGTAAATGCTTGAATTGAATTACTTACTGTATGCTTGATAAACAAATGTTATCTGTTTAGAAAGGGTGAGAGCATTTATGGGTTACTGCCAATGTGTGTGCGTGTGAGTGTGTGTGTGTGTGTGTGTGTGTGTGTGTGTGTGTGTGTGTGTGTGTGTGTGTGTGTGTGTGTGTGTGTGTGTGTGGTCTAGCATTACTATACTTGTGGGGACCTACATCTGTTTACATAGTCACGTGTGGGGACTGGCTTCCCTTATGGGGACAAATTGGAGGTCCCCATGAGGGGGATCATTAATGTTAGGGTGAATACTTGGTTAGGGTTAGGGTACGGGTTAGGGTTAGGCATGTGTTGGTTATGGTTAAGGTTAGGATAAGTCTCCAGGAAATGCATGTAAGTCAATGTAATGTCCCCTGAAGTGATGTATACATGGTATGTGTGTGTGTGTGTGTGTGTGTGTGTGTGTGTGTGTGTGTGTGTGTGTGTGTGGTGTGTGTGTGTGTGTGTGTGTGTGTGTGTGTGTGTGTGTGTGTGTGTGTGTGTGTGTGTGTGTGTGTGTGTGTGTGTGTGTCTTCAGACTGAGGGTGAAAGACCTTTTTGAACATTAAACATAAACCTGATCATGGGCATCACATGTACTCTTTGAGTCAGCTTGATCAGAATTCGTGGTCCATAACATACCTTTTAAGCTTTCTCCTCACTGAATAAATCCTCACCTCACTGCACATTGTCTGAACACTTGCATTCACAGCATTTGCCATTGTGAGTTACCAAAGAGTTACCTTGAATCCATTTTACACACCCATTACACCTGGAGTGCCCCCCTACCACTGGCACATTGAGTCTGTCTGGTAGATTTGCCTTGGCAGGTATTCAGTGACCTCTTCATGGCCGCAGACGTTTCCCCCCTCCGCTCGCAATCAGCAGTTATCTCTTTTCTCTCCTCTCTTTGTGTAATGTCCCGATGCTCAATCCACCTCTTCTCACCAACAGGTGTCACAGCAGAATGAACTGCGGGGAATTGAGTCCAGAGATTGGTTAGACAGCGAGGGAGGAACGGCGGGTGTGTGAGTGATGAAAGTGTTTCCAGTTGGGGGTGTATGTGTATTGTTTGTGAGTATATGTGTGTGTGTGTGTGTGTGTGTGTGTGTGTGTGTGTGTGTGTGTGTGTGTGTGTGTGTGTGTGTGTGTGTGTGTGTGTGGCGTGTGTGTGAGAAAGAGAAGACATAGGAAGACAGACAGGAAGTGAAGGGCAGAAAGAGAGAGACAGAAGGAATTAGTGTGTGAGTTGAGGTGTGACTGCCCTGCTCCACTTCACTAATGAGCTGGTGTTAACTCAGAGGAAGTCAGAGCTCATTCTGGCTACGCTTGACCCCGGTGCTAACACTAACGCTGTGTGACAGCTACATATACACTGACTGCCACCATCAACCCCAACTCTATTCATTAACTCCGGTGGCCTGAGTGTGGGTATGAGTTTGTGTGAGTGTCCATGTGTGTATGCAAAAAAAGTTCATCCTAACAAGTCCTTTAATTTCCCAATGTCATTGCAAGTCTTGAAGCTGCATTATCAAGTTCCTGCATTCACTATTGGAATAGGTGTCCACTAGCTTATCCATGTTCATGTAATAAATACATTAAATGGTCATGTGATTTAAATGTTTACACTAAAGGTGCACAAAATATTCGTTTTTCAGTCCATCCTTTGCATATCAAATATGAAATGAGGTTTAAGGAGGCTATGACATTATCAGGTTCGTATTTTACGTCTCTACTGTGACATACATCCTTTAATTTTTTTAATTTAGGCAAGGCAAGTTTATTTATATAGCACCTTTCAACACAGGGTAATTCAAAGTGCTTTACAAAAATGAAAGACATTAAGAAAATGGCATTTAAAATCAGTCATTAAAAAGCAAAGATAATAAAATAAACATTAAAAGAAAAAGTACATGGATAAAAGTTACAGTGCAGTTTAAGATATGAAAAGTTCAATTAAAAGCAGCGGCAAAAAGAAAAGTCTTCAGCCTGGATTTAAAAGTAGTCAGAGTTGCAGCGGACCTGCAGGTTTCTGGGAGTTTGTTCCAGATATTTGGAGCATAATAACTGAACGCTGCTTCTCCATGTTTAGTTCTGACTCTGGGGACAGAAAGCTGACCAGTCCCTGAAGACCTGAGAGATCTGGACGGTTCATAATTTAGCAGGAGGTCAGTAATGTATTTTGGGCCTAAACCATTCAAAGCTTTATAAACCAGCAGCAGTATTTTGAAATCTATTCTTTGACACACAGGAAGCCAGTGTAAAGACTTCAGAACAGGAGTGATGTGATCCACTTTCTTAATTTAACCAATTAAACTAAGCTAGATGCAGCATTCTTGAAAAAAAAGGTCTGAGAAATGTTGAATTATAATTCATTTTAGGGGCTGGCATTGGCCATTACTGTTTGGTATAATACTTAGTTAACAATATAAATTGGAATGGAAAATGTATCGAAATCTCAGTAAAATGCAGTAAAAGACAACATTAGCCTGATCTAATCTGACTGACAGTTTCTCAGTGGAGGGGCTTCTTTCTCTGTAGCCCCGGGCTTTCCTGCCAGCTATCCGAAAGTTCACAACATTCATGTGGTAGAAATAAAGTGTCTGTTAAGCTACCAGATGGAAAATCCTGTTTGGTCCCTAACTGTGTGACATACTATCTGTATCTCAGTATATGTCACAGACCAGTTTAAAGGCTATTTTCAAAAGGGACAATATCTCCACATACTTTAAAAAAAGTGTGCTTTCCAATAAAGAAACCAAAACAGGTAAAAATAGGTTTGAATACAGATCATTATTACATATTTCTAATGAGTAACTGGTGACTGTAAAATAAATGTAGTGGAGTCAAAGTACATTAATGCTTCCGAAATGTAGAAGTGTTCAACTTATTAGCCGCCTTTAGTTTAGCGGTGGTGACATGAGTTTGCCAAGAGCCTAACGTTAGCTTTTTACTTCTTCCGATTGCACTTAACTTATTGGTGTTAATATGTGGAGAGTATCCTGCTGAACAAAACATGTTAGTACCATAAACATGCGTGTTGACCGCAGAGCTATATTTCTGCAATAATCCAAAGTAAAAATCCTATTGCTTTCTGTCAAGAGAGCCCTTGTGAACTTCCTGGTCAGCCTACACAAATAAACATTCCCTTTATCCTATAGGGAGAGGTTTAGAAGATGTTCAGCAAAGCAAACAGGAAAGCTTAATTATTTAATGTAACTATAAATACTAATGGGAGAATATTGGAAAAGTGGTTGGAGGTTTGAAAATGTGGAAGCAAATGTAAAATAGGGTTTCTTATTTTCATTTGCTAACAGGGAAGTCAAGAGTTATGAGTGGTTGTGCATAAAGGGCAGGCATGGTGCATCGTGAATTGTTAGTGATGGTTCCCCTGGCGTTTCGGTCGGTGGTCTTCTATAATGGCTCTGACAAGGGATGGCTGTCAGCGGTGTGACCTGACGAGCTGCTAGTCATGGCAGCTCCTCGTTTCCCTCGTGTGCCGGGAGCTTCTTGGTTAGAGCGTGCCCTGTGCTGCACTTGCATGAAGGGATATCAAAGCGTCTGCGCTGCGTGGTGCAAGGCATCACTGTCACAACACATACATACACATTGTACATTCAAACAGACAGCTGAACTAAATGACTGAGAGCAAGAGGGAGACAAAGGAGGCAGAACAACCGTGACAGCTAAACGGAGAGGCGTTCACACAGACAGTCAGTTGATAATGACCTGTGTCATCATAACTTTTCCCATATGGCTTGTCTTGTCTTTCTCATCTGTACCATGGGACAGATGTGTGGAAGCTAGGGATACTAACTATCAGGCTATACATATGGGAGCTGTCTTTTCCGGATACCCCTTGGCACATCAGAGCAACTGAATATACTGAATCATCTTGCCACTGAAGTATTAGAAAAGAAGAGTAAAGATTTGAATAAGTACCCTTGATATTCTGGTGGACACATGTGTGGATGGATATACAGTATAGATCAGTGCTTCTCAAACCTTTTTCAGTCATGTACCCCCTTTGAAACATCTTCTGAGCCAAGTACCCCCTGACCGACCCCCAACATTTCTGATAGAAAAAGCCTGTATAAATAATTACAATATAGTGATGTTCCATCAGTGTGTGATTTATTAACTCCTTCATGCATGAATTACAACAAACGAGGGATATTTTCCCCTTTATGCATGAAAAAAAGACACATTTTTAAAAACAGATTTTTCCAAGAAGTTTTTCAATTGAAGTGAATCGAAATGATATATTATGAAAAATTATAAAATACAATAGACACATTTGAAATGTTTATATGAGAGACCCCCTTGGTGGTTCTAGGAATATTTTATACACAATTGTGTTTTCTATATAACTTGTTGTACTAAGATTATTTTGTAATCATGCATGCTATTTTTTTTTAATTAACTATTTTTTTTGTTATCACACGTACCCCCTGCAGTACCCCAACGTACCCCTAGGGGTCCGCGTACCCCCATTTGAGAATCAATTGATTAAAGTGCTATGATGTACATAACATTGATTATATAAGCACAGATACATGTATGTATTTATGTATAAGAATGTTGCACATAGGATAGCCGACAGAGGCAAACTGTCACAGTTACTTGAATTGTACCTAAAATGTACGTTTTATTGGCTTATTTTACCATGTGATTGCATTATTTCTACATGATTATTGCAGATCTGCTGTAAGCTAATGTAGCAATCTACCCTAGTCATTTTAAATATACTGACAAAGCACTTACAATTATGAGAAAGGACAACGGTTCTGTGAAGTTTCTTCATCTGCATGTGTGCGAGGCATGGTTCACATGGCAATGCTTCTTAAGAATAGCAAATTCAAAACTGGTGTGTATTTTTATAGGGCAGGGCAGCTTCAACCAACACCTCCAATCTCGCCTCATTGATTGGACTCCAGGTTGGCTGACTCCTGACTCCAATTAGCTCTTGAAGAAGTCTTTAGCCTAGGGGTTCACATACTTTCTCCACCCTGCACTGTGAATGTTTACATGGTGTGTTCAATAAAAACATGAAAACATATCATTGTTTGTGTGGTATTAGTTTAAGCAGACTGTGTTTGTCTGTTGTTGTGACTTAGATGAAGATCAGAACACATTTTATGACCAACTTATGCAGAAATCCAGGTCATTCCAAAGGGTTCACATACTTTTTCTTGCAACTGTAGAGTATAGATAAAACATGACGGTGATTAAAGTGCTTATGATGTACATAACATGGATTATATCAATCAAATTAGCACAGATAAATGTGCATAGGATAGCCAACAGGGGCAAACTGTCACAGTTGCTGGAATTGTACCTAAAATGTAAGTTTTATTGGCATATTTTAAAAATGTGATCGCAGGATAGAGAGTGTCGTTTTTCTCATACTGATATTCTGAATAATCTGTGTTATTGTATTTGCTGTAAAGTGTCTCGACTGTAGGCTATTTTTATTTTATGTACATCACTTTGGCTCGACCACAAATCGTTTATAAATCTGCTCTATAAATAAAACTTGATTTGATTTGAGTATTTCGGGCTGCTGTAGCATGTTTGCACTTGTGGGCCACCGTACTGGTGCCCTTCACAACAATAATACGCCGGCTGGTCTGTAACTAAAACTTAAGCAAGATTAGGATCAGCTTGTAAACTTGGCACATGTAAAATGGACAACATAGCAACATAAATGATCACATTATAACAATGTAAATTGTCCAACAGTACATGCTTAATGTCTCTCCTACATCCTCCCGACTCATTTCCTTTCCTGCTTTCACCTACCCATTCATCCCTCCGTCCTCACCTGCCCACCAGTCCCCAACACACCATTTGGTATGCATATTTATTCATAACTGCCCTGCCAATCAAAGACCTGCCATGCAAAGTTCAGGAAGAGTGAAATACCGCTAATATCCAAACATCTCTAGGCTGCATTTGCATAGAGCCAGAAATAATCTCCGGTCTCAACACACCCTCGATGGGTGACACCTCATTCAATTTGGAAAGTGACATTTATTTTATGTGTGACTGTGGAGGCTCTTACGAGATACAGTGCACACACTTTCAATCCAATCAAGATGTCTGTACTTCAGAAGTATTTTCCCCAAACAAAATGAATGGATTGTGATCCTCCCAGGATCTCAAAACAAGCAATTGGAGGTAAACAATACACACCTGCAGTGGAAGTATCTCCAGAGGAAACCAGAAGGTAGATGCAGAGAATCCTATATTTTCATGCGTAAGAGTACAGTGGTTAATTGAGCCATTACAACTCGAACTTCATTTGATCCCCTGGCAGTTATTGCAAAAACCTATCTTGCAATTAGATGTATTTAACTGGTTAGTCTGTGTGTAGTGAAGGAATCCTTATCCTCGAAGGATTGTCACAGTACAGTGTCCTTTTGACAGATTTAGATAGCTAAAGCAGAGATTCTGAAACAATGTCGTAGACACACACATCTTCCTTCTGGACTCAGGTGGCTTCATGGATTCAATCATCATCTTTAAAGCTGATCTGATAACAATCACACATCTATATTTAGACCCATACATTGCACAATCTGTAAAGTATTTATTTAGGGCGACTGGCTGTGAGGTAGTCGTCGTCTTCAAATTGAAAACATGTGTGTTTGATCCCGGTGTACGTGTCATCCTTGGGCAAGATACTCAACTCCACATTTCTCCTGATGGCAAGGCCAACGGTTCGTCTGTTGTACAGTATGTGTGTGTGTGTGTGTGTGTGTGTGTGTGTGTGTGTGTGTGTTAGCTTCTTTGAGCTGGAGGCACACGAGTGTAAATGATGACTTGTAAATGTAAAAGTGCTTCCAGGGGTAATTAAGACTGGAAAAAGCGCTATATAAATTAATCGTCCATTTAAGATTTTACATTTGCCATCTACAGTATACTGTTTTTGCTTTCTCGAGTGTCATCCCCAGGCACCAGAAATCGGGCCAACAGCATACTCTCACTATGTGACAGAGTGAACTCCCCTCTCTTAGACAGAAACAAGAATGTGTCATAATTTCTTTAACAACGTCTTCAAATCTGCATCTGGTGAAATGCTGAAGCTGCCATGGTTTAAAAAAAAAAAAAGGCAGGCACATCAATAAACTGCAGATTGAATTCAAGTTTAACTTTTTTCGTATTCTTAATTCATAACTTTCAGGTTGAGGTGATTTTGTTGCACCTGCAGGTAGATTTGGATTGAAGTTTAAAGACAAGGGATCCAACAGACAACAGATAAAAGGCAAACCTTCGAAAAACAGTACTCCATTGTAAACTGTGACATTTGAGTATGTTTGCTCCATTTCCTTGACTGTTGAAGCAACAGTCTCACTCCCTGATCGTCAAAGAGCGACGCTTGGTGTGTCCTTTGGTGTGCACTTGTGACGCACCAAGTCTCCTTCAGCTTCATAAACGGACGCAAAGAGCTTTCAACTGATTGCAATGTATTCCCATCGGCGGCGGTATTTGACGCTCAGGGAAGCACCGCATCCGTCCATGTCGGCGGCAGTGAAAGGCAATGTGAGCGTCCATTCCCATTGGATAACGGAGAATTTTACACCCGGACATATATTCTCCTTACTCAACCCTGTATTCTCTCCAATGTCGATCGGTTTTACAGTGATATCTGCATTACGTGTTGGTTGTAGAGACACATCACCAATGATTTTGGCAACACGTTATTTTTAGACCAGAGAAACAACTTTAATTTTACTTTGCGATTTACATTGTGGCCAGGAAGCCTACTTGGGAATGTTTCTTAAATTTAATTTCTTATTGCCATCAGTGAAAACAGAACACTTTGCATACCTTTCCTACAACTGTATTAGGAGTTGTAGTTTCCCAATCTGGATTTTGTTGCTAATAAATACAATACTGCTCTTCCTGCTCACATTTTGTATCTGTTCTAAATGTACCTTAGAGGAATATTTTTCATGTTTTCAATACTCAACAGATTGGACAAATATGCTTTATGCAAATGTTTGTTTATTATCATTGGAACAATGGCACATATTCTCCTGAATATTTTCAATACAACAACCTGGAACCTCTCTCTCTTACAATCTCTCCCGACCCTGTCTACTTCTTTGCACTGAGCCAGTTGCTCAAACAGACAAGCCTGTTTACAGTTGCTCCTCTGTCTTCATCTTCAGTCAAAGCATGAGACCGAAGTTCCCACAGGGGTCAAAATAATGCGCTGTGATGTGCAGTCGGCAAATTGGATGCGATCCGAATTATGTAACGCAGCCCCTCGTCCTCCACAATGTTAAGCTGTAGCCACCCATTTAGCTATCGCTGTTGTTATCCAAGCGTCTCCCCGGCAAACTTTCAAGCATGGTCTGCCGCAAGCGACAGGAGCGGGGCTGTCAGCATCAGCTGTGTGCTTGGCTTTCTGTTTAAAACACCTTTTTTTGTATCCATATCTCTCGCTAGAATCTCCCACCATCCAACTAACAACAACAACAACAACAAGCCTTTGGGCTCTGAAACTACGGTTATTACCGCGTTAACTTGACAGCCCTAGTTACAATACATAATCCTTTATTAGCAGTATTATGAATGTAAGATGCTATTGCTTTCTTAACGTTATCTAGCTCATCATTCCTTGGTTCCTGCTAAAGTAGGCACGCAGCCATGTCTACACATACTGATCAGACAACTCAAAGTAACTCAACACCTCTTTCATCTCTCTCTCTCATTCTCTGCGCTGTCCTCACATCATCCGCCACTCCCTCCCATTGCCCCTGTGCCTGCTGTTCATCCATTCGTGATTGATGGAGGAGTGCATCCATCCCTTCCTCCGCCACTCAGCACTCCTCTGTCCCCGAAGGCCCTCTATCCTTCTCTCTTACCTGGCGTCGCCAGATGGCTCACCACCTGCCTCCAACAGTCAACAAAAGCGGCAATTACCCTTCATGTCCAACAAAGGGAAACTCACTCAGCACCCACACAAATGCATAAGATATCCAAATAAGTAACATGTGCAAAAAAGCAAAACCATACACAAACAGATGAAGATAAAATATCAATCATTGCAGTAGTCTGTTATGGTCAAGCATGCGCATAATATATTTATGTAATATTAAACGTTTTTTCTTTGACTTTGGTAAATATAAGAAATGGACCAAGCCTGCGTTACTATGCAAATTGCTTTCTGTTAAAAAGTACGTCCTTCATAAAGTTAGAATTATTATTGCATATAAATGGTCTGCAAAGGCTAACATCCCTGTGTTCCTGACAGAGGGAGTTTCTCTTCCACACACTGAATGAAACGCCCACATTGGACTCCTTTGTTCACCTCCAGAACATATTGACATCATTATGTAACAGCAGTTCCCAACCTTTTTCAACTCAGGGCCCACTTAAGAATTCACACTTTTTTCGCAGCCCACATTCAACCATAAACAATACAGAGGCTAAATAAAGTTCTGATTTGTCAATTCAGAACATGCGACACGCTGTAAATCCAGTAGAACAGACCGCTGCCAAGGACTGTAATGACCGTTGCTAAGGAGGATCAAGAAAGAGAAAGGAAAGGAGGTTTAAATTAAAACAAATCTTAACAGAGAACCGCAGTGACGCGTCCAAAAACGAGGATGAAAACTCCTTCCGGTTCCTTCGTCAAAAACGCAATGTAATCTCTCCATAGGATTTTGGAAAATAGCTGGAAATAAGGTCTGTGGTTGAAACACATTTAAGAGACGGATAACGTTTTGTTCAGCCGGATAATCTCCATATGTCTATCCTACTTTTATAATTTTCGAAGCATAAATCTAGTCGGAAGAAGCAAAATGCTAACGTTATGCTATAAAGGAACGACAGCAGGGTCGCTGCTTCAACGTCACGCCAACAAGATCCATATTCAAACATACAGATTGTAAATGGTACAAGTTTGTTTTAACAGTCTGCAGGAGGCAGGTACTTGCTTTCAAGCAGAACAGGGCAAACAAACTTAGCGGGAGTGTTTACGTGTTCGGTGTAATGACGTACAACGGCCTCGAAAACTTCTATAGTCCTATTCAGCCACACATCGTTTTTCAGACACGTAAACTCTTCAAAAATCACCAGCGGGGTCACTGCTGATGGATTTAATGTCGTGGAACAAAACGTGATCCGTCTCTTCAATGTGTTTCAACCACAGACCTTATTTCGAGCTATTTTCCAAAATCCTATGGAGAAATTGTATCGCTTTTCATCGAAGGAACCGGACGAGGTAAAAATGCTAACTTACTTCCGGGTTTTAGGACGCGTCACTGCGGTTCTCTATAATGAAATGTTTTCACACAAATCATAAAGTTTTGCAAATTATTTGGCGGCACATATAGAATTGACATCCTTTAATATTTTATTTGGGCTTTTAGATGAAGACCGCACACATAAATACAATTATTCTTCTGTCTACAATACATATTTTTAAAAGTCAATCAAGGAGTAATCTTAATTTAAGGTGTTTGAAGAGTAGATACAAATAAAATGTATTTTGAAAAAAGTATTGCCACACCAAATCAAAGGGTGGCTCAACACGCCGTGAATTGGGAAATAATTAGCTTTATTGGGAAGAATAAATATGCTTGCCATGTTGTGTTTTTGGTGGTATTCGGTTGTCAACCTATTTTTGGTTGTGAAATGTTGAAGTGATCCTACTGATATATATTTATTTCTTCTGTTTTTGGTTTGTTGTTGTCTGAGATGGGAATGTCATCTCCTATATATTATTGTCCATGTTTGTGTCTTTAGCCTGAACAAAAAAATAAAAACAATAATAATTTGCCTTCGTGGACCACGAGGGAGCCTCGGCCCACAGGTTGGGAACCGCTGATGTAACACACTTCTGATGGCTAATACTCCAATACATTGTACGCGATAGAGATGTCCCGCCCCTAAGCCTAAGTGGTTGACCAATCACAACAGAGCTGGCCATATTGAATACAATGTATAGAACCATTGTTTAATATGGTATTACATCATGGCATCTGAAAGTCTCACTTTTAATGTTGTGCACTCAAACAATGTGCAGACACATTTCCATATGCAGCCACACAGTTGAGTTGACGATAGGTAGAGGAAGCGGGATTTGTTAGAACCACAAACCTCTCTTCATACCTTAATGATGGTTATTATTCTGTCATATTGTGACTCAGTATGCAAAAATGATACTGACTGCAAGTAATTTTCTTCTGCACACCGTAATTACACATGATTGAGTATGCGTGTGTGTGTAGGCAGTTACCTATTGCTGTGGATAATTACAGTGATGACTGACAGGTGTAACACAAATCAAAACCTCACATTCTGTTGGCAGAATTCAAACATTTTAAATAACTGTCTCTTGACAGTTTCTTTCATGCAAGACCTTAGCTTTGGAAGTGAATACAATATACAATGTATAGAACCATTGTTTAATATGATATTCATAATCACTTTTATTCAAATCACCCTAACCCTAACTCACCATTTCTGAAAAGGTCCATGCTACCAGACAGACTAATGTTCATTATGCTGTGGCAACGGTTACAGGCAATTCAAGAAAAACAATGGTGTTTAAATGTTTTGTTTTTATGTCATTCGTACTAATGAGTTAATTTCGTTGTGATCAAGGAAAAATCAAAAGGCCTGCATTTCAACCTATCCTATCAGTAACAGTCCATCTAAAAGAGTAATTATTTAGATGTCTGTCTTTTATCACATTTTAAAATAATAATTAGAATACTCTAGAGATGTCCATGTGAGCCTCTTCATTTTCATCATCAGATAGATACTTTGTTTATCCCAAGTTTTGACAGTACATTTTCAGGAATTACAAACTTCGGGTGGATCTTCATTAACTCACACTGCTGCATGGGCTAACAACCTTCTGGATCTCGAATGGGAGAATGAGTTTTGTGCAAACTAAGAAGTATGTCCCGGGTAGCGACATAATCTCTGGCCCACCTGGTAGATACATGGGGGCTTTGGTGCGGTGGTTAGCAACCGTGGTGCTATATTTGTTGACTCCTTTAAAAGCAAACTCAAAACCCATCTCTTCGCATCCGTCTTCCTTGTAAACTATATTATCACCTAGTTTCCGTTCATCATTACCATCACTTCAGTCACATGCTTTTATCTCATGGCAATATTTCTGTGGATGTAGAATGTTGTATAATGTTTTTACAATTCTTATGCTATGACGTTTGTATTTTGTTTATGTCGTGGCTTTTGTTTGCTTTGTACAGGGCATTTCTTGTGATTTGGGGCTATAATACTTTTTGATTTTATTTGCTTCTGGCTAGGGCCCAGGTTCGGTGGACCGTCGCATGGACAGACGGGCAGGAGCCCTCTTTCTACAGGTCAGGGAACAGTGGAGGCTAGTCTGGATTTTGTGGGCGTATTCAATGTTGACGAGACGTCTACATTTCCTGATTCTTTTGTTCGATCAGGCCATTGTAATAGGGATGGAATCCAGATGACTGGGGTCCCCGGTCAGAGACAACATCGCTGTGGAGACCATGGATGCGGACTATGTGATGCATAACTAGATGCCGACTGACGAATTGAATCTGAAACATTGGCTAGAAGAAACCTCAAGAGGAGACTGGTGTTAGAGTGTGCACTGGGTCCATGACTAGGTAGATAGTACTTTAATGAAGAGTGTTTGAATCCAAATGGGTACAGATGTAAAAAAAAAAAAAAAAGGTCAAGCAGACAAACTAGTAAGGGAAAGGCAGACGGTTGGTCAGGCCAGGCAGTGGATTGGGAAACCAGGTAATAGTTTGATATACAAAACCCAAACAGCCACAGGCAGACAAGAAGCCGAGGCGCTGAGGCAGATTGCAAGGTCAGAGACAGAAGGCTGGTGGGTTTACTAGGGATGAGGCGATAAAGGCAGGTCAGAGGCAGGCAGGTTCTGCCAAAGGAATTCAATCCAGAATAAAGTGATGGAGAGTCTCGCATTAAAGGTGAAGAACAATTTGTCAGTGAGTGTTTGAGCATGATATGTTAAAAATACTGGCTTGATTGGAGATGAGATGCAGCTGGGAGGAGAGGTGGGCTGATTTGGTTGGAAGGGCTGGCTGGAAGGGAGAGATGGCGGCAGGCGTTGTGGAAAAGTACTGGGGTGCAGCAGGTAGGGAGAGAGGCAGACTGACACATGTAGCGTCTTACAAACAATTGGTACATCACATTGCTGGTGTCACTTACCTTACACTTTGCACAAGTTGCTAGCAGCTTAGCTTTTTTGGCATTTATGTTATTAGTTAAAAACAACTATCTAGTCATCCTGTATCTGTAAATAGTTATATTCAAATAGTCTTAATCTTTTTTTTTTTTAAATCATGTACTGTTCTGAATCTACCTTCCTGGTACATCTATAAATACATTCAAATTTGCTTTGTACCGTGTGTAAAAAAACAAAACACTACTTACTTAATGTATAGTCTATTTGGATTGGCATTGCAATCACGTTTCTTGGCCTTGGTGGACCCAACCTTGTATACAGCCTACCTGTATAGGTTGAAGCCGCAAAGTGATGCTGCCAAGATAGCAGTTTCAGCAAATGTTCCCTTTCCCTGCCCACATCAACTAGCTCTGCCAGGGGTCCATGGTCTGACCAGTGTCCTCATCCAATCTAGACTTACCTGGAAAAACCTCCCTAGAAGGAGGCAATGTGGCATCTTTACTCTGCGTTCAAATCAGTTGAACTGTATTCTTGCTACGGGAAGCAGCAACTCTTCTCATCAAAATTTTAAATGTAGATACATGTATTTCAAAAAGGTAATCATTTATTGAAGCAATGTTCTGTTTACAAACCCGACTGAGATGTTTACTTGGGTAGCTTGAATATTTGCCAGGATGATCAGACTTGGAGATGGGGTCTTTATGCAATTGCCACATTTTGCATCAGATTACCAGTTGGCATAACATGCTGAAGAGTCTTATCCCTGTAAAATCAGACCACAATTACACAACATGTTCACACACCCACAAAATATGCCTGTAATATAGAAATACAGCCTTGGCTTGAATATGTTTAAACATCTTGTAATCAAAAATCTATTACCAAATTCAAACCAATTTTAGGTAAAAATGTTGGCCTATATTTGAAAGAGATAAATCGTCTTAGCAATTTAGCCAATAAGCAAAACTATTTTAACATTTAAGTTAGCAAATGATATCATTAGCTAGCCACTTAGCAAATGTCTATAGCTCATTAGCTAAGCCTTCGAACACATTAAAGTTAGCTAGCAACATGCTGGGGCCCAATTGATCACAACCTTACCATTCAAGCATTTCTTTAGTGTATGCTAGAAGGTGATTAGCAAAAGCGATAAACATTAACCTGTTACATTAGCGATGCTTGAAGCTTAGTCAAGTTTTACAGCTTGGTTGTGTTTACAGTCAAGCTACAACTATGTGCAGTTTGATCCCTTGGTAGAATCTGCCTTGTTGATTTAAACATAAAATGAAAAAGTTTGAAATCATACTTACAGGTTTTTGTCTAGAATCACCAGTGGCACAAATAAGTTGAAACTCCTCGTGTCCTTGTGTGACAGCAAACAGTGAATAATTATTAGCCCCACCCCTAATTGACTGGCACTCAGCTTAACTAAAATATAAAACTGAAACAAAGTCAAATAAAACAAGTCCCAGTTGGTTTTAAAATATTTGCTATTCATCCGAAAATCTTAAAATGGGCAAATCCTGCTTAAACAGTGGTGTTAAAACACAACAGTGGTCATAAAACAGCAGCAGATGAACCTACACAATGATAGAAAGGGGCTAAAAGGTCTCATCATGCTGCATACAAATAGATAAATAATAAAGTGCTCGATCTCAGTGCTGCATTTGATACTATCGATCATGATATCTTATTGCAAAGACTAGAGCACTTAGTTGGCATACAAGGAACTGCTTTAGGCTGGTTTAGGTCCTATCTATCTGAACGCTCAGTTTGTACGTGTCAATGATGAATCTTCCACGCAAACCAAAGTTAGCCATGGAGTGCCACAGGGCTCAGTGCTCGGACCTATTTTGTTCACATTATATATGCTTCCGTTAGGCAATATTATATGGAATCATTCTGTACACTTTCATTGTTATGCGGATGATACTCAACTATATTTATATATCAAGCCTGATGAAATTAATCATCTAAATAAAATTCAAGACTGCCTCAAGGACTTAAAAACGTGGATGACCTTAAACTTTTTGATGTTAAACACGATCAAAACTGAAGTTATTGTACTTGGCCCGAAGAATCTACGAAACAAATTATCTAAAGATATACTAACTATGGATGGCATTAATTTGGCCTCCAGTGAGACTGTAAGCAATCTTGGTGTTATATTTGATCAGGATTGATCCTTTAACGCCCACATAAAATCAATTTCAAGGACCGCCTACTTCCATCTACGTAACATTGCAAAAATCAGGCATATCTTGCCTCAAAACGATGCAGAGAAACTAGTCCATGCATTTGTTACTTCAAGGCGGGATTATTGTAACTCTTTATTATCAGGGAGTACCAAGAAGTCAGTCAAGTCGCTTCAGCTGATTCAAAATGCTGCAGCTCGTGTACTAACCAGAGTTAGGAAAAGGGACCACATTACTCCTGTTCTGGCTGCCTTACACTGGCTCCCTATAGAACACAGGATATCATTTACAATTCTTCTTCTCGCCTACAAAGCCCTTAATGGGCAGGCGCCATCTTACCTTAAATAACTCATTATACCCTACTGTCCTACTAGGGCATTGCGTTCCAAGAATGCAGGGTTGTTTGTTGTTCCTAGAGTCTCTAAAAGTACAATGGGAGCCAGAGCCTTTTCTTATCAAGCTCCACATTTGTGGAATCAGCTTCCAGTTTGTGTTCGGGCGGCAGACACCCTATCCGTTTTTAAGAGTGCGCTTAAGACCTTCCTTTTTGATAAAGCTTATAATTAGGGCTGATTAGATTCAGCCCCTAGTTTTGCTGATATAGGCTTAGTTTGTCGGGGGACATCTTACTTCTTCCTTCTCTCTGTCTATACCTGTGTACTCTCATGTTCCGATTAACCCAGCTTCCCCAAATGTCTTTCTTTTGGGTGTCTATATACGCCGGGATCCGGAGTCATGGCTGATCCTGCGGTCCTGTGTCCTGGATCGCGAGCCCTGGATCTTGAGTCGTGGCTGTGGTCCTGGATCATAGGTCCTGGATGGATATCCTCGTGGATTCATCTTCCTATTATACACACTTGCATTTCCAAACATTTGGACTACCTATGTTGCAAATGTATTATCTTTTCAATTTACACACGGCATCTATTGCACGTCTGTCCGTCCTGGGAGAGGGATCCCTCCTCTGTTGCTCTCCCTGAGGTTTCTCCCATGTTTCCCTTTAAACTGTGGGTTTTCTTCAGAAGTTTTTCCTTGTACGATGTGAGGGTCTAAGGACAGAGGGTGTCGTATTGTCATAATGATATTTTGTACAAACTGTGAAGTCCACTGAGACAAATGTAACATTTGTGATATCGGGCTATATACATAAACATTGATTGATTGATTGATTGATTGATTGATTGATTGATTGATTGATTGATTAATATATTTAAATATGTGTGGCCCTATTAACCACATGAGGTTTAGTGTTAAAAACTAGGCAACTTAGCAGGACAATAACAATGTTTCAACACAAATACTCTGCCAATATGTTTGATCAAAACTGATTAAGCAGTTAAGCAAGTATCAATCTAATCTTCAAATCTTGTACATCAATAATTCAACTGCCTACCTTTCACACCAACCACACCAGAGACCAGGACAAAATGGCTGCAGAAATGCCAACAGGTGCATTTTATAATCAGGCCCTGATTAGAGGCGTGGTTGGGGGAGGAGTCAGGTCTCAAGCTGCATTCAAAACTGCACTTCTTTTGGGAGCATTTCCCACCACACATGCTTTGTGTTGTAGTCTTATTTGTTCAGGTTCAGTAGTTGCAATCATTGTGTGAATTTGACACTAAATGTTTTATCTCCATGAATGTGAACTCCGTGGCGGAGTGACACTCCCAGCTAAATGAGGCTCCCTCCTGTCAGATGGAGGGTGTAATACAGCGGCAAGCTTTCGAACAAACTCCCCTCTCTCTGGTAGAAACAGGAAATGCCGTAACTGAATGTAACAACGGTTTCAAATCAGCATCTCTTGGAAAAAACATTTAAATTAATAACTAAAATAAAACTCCAAACATCTTTAATTGTGTTACTTTTTTGTAAAGCTCTTTTAGTTTTAAACCTGATGTTTATAAGATTAGTTTTTGCAACAGTCTGTACATATACACAACTTTATAATAAAATGCACACATTTACCTTTTTCTAGACTGAACACAGGTTTGATCCTAAGTTAAAACATATGAGGTTATCATGAGGTTGTTAACATCGCAATGTATCAGTGGATGTTTGCTGGAACTACTTGTACCCAGCTTGTTTCATGACGGACACACACAGCGTTGAGTCCGGTCAGGTAGTGCAGCAGGTGAAGTCAGGATTGATGCAGACTCGCTGTTTGAGGGCTTAATAACCCACTCCCCCTCCACACTTGTTGGTTTGGAACAGCACTTAATATGGCGGACCCACCGTGCAAACGCGCAAATGGAGGGGTAGGGTGTAGGGGGTGGTTTGGAATTGAGCCCCAGAATACCTCTGATGCACCTCGTGACAGGTCCACTGTGAATCAAAAGCATGAGGGGGGCGGGTTTGGAGAGAAGCCGTGACGTGATTGGCTCCGTCCATTGTGAACTTGCGTCGTGATTGATTTAGGTCCAATCTCACAATGGACAGCGAGTATCATGATTGGATGAGAGATTAGAGATTGCCCTGCCGTAGAGCCCTTGAGCAAGGTACCGGACCCTCCCCTTCCCTCCTCACTCCCATTGCTCCCCGGGCGCTGTACAATAGCTGCCCACTGCTCCTAGTACTAGACTCCTGGTACTAGGATGGGTTAAATGCAGAGAACACATGTCACTGTGTGCTGTGCTCTGCATGTGTGACCATTAAAGAGGGGTTCATCTCTCCCGATATTATTATTATTATATATATGTGGATCATATTAGTTTCACTTTACTCTTAGTTCACTTCTACTTTACATAATCATTATCCATAACCCAGTGTTGATTGACTGATTTAAATATAAATGATTTGTAAAGCCAATATAATCTGCTAAGTATAGATGTTCATAAAGGGTAAAGTGGGTAGCTCCAAAATGTCCCACCCTTTACCTGTTTTATTTCAACATTCGCCCAGTTTTTTTGCATTACGCCTGAAAACCTTCCTATATGCGCCAGTGCTTTTCAATAAACTCACTTCAATGAATTCATATCCAAGTGAACATTGATTTGGCTTTATTGAAAAGTGGATCCATTATTTGATGAATGGCCTCACGATGGCTTGAGCCGTCAGAGAAATGTCCAGAAAGAAGTAGAGCAATGAGAATTACAGCTAGGGGGAAATAAAATGAAAAAAGTCGTGGCTCATCCAAGCATCACACTGCCTTCCCTCTTACTTATTTAGTCAATTCCTAGTTATGATGGATACATCACATTTGATTAAAGTCCCTTTCATATTTCACATTCTTTTTTTGATTTTTTATATTGGATTTATATAGCGCTTTTATAGTACCCAAAGACGCTTTACAATATGAGGGGGGGGGGGTAGATAGACTGGGGCAGGTAGACAGCAGACTAAGAAAAACAACAAAAACAACAAAACAAAACACAGTGGCAGTCAGGAGGAGGTCGAAAATGAGTGGGGGGGTGTTTTACGGATAGAGAGAGGTGAAAAGATGGGTTTTGAGGCGGGACTGGAACAGAGTGAGGGACTCGGACTCACGGAGGTCTTGGGGGAGGGAGTTCCAGAGCTTTGGGGCGGCCACAGAGAAGGCTCTGTCTCCAAAGCTCGGGAGATTGCCAATGGGGGTGGAAAGCAGGCCGGCCGAGGTGGATCTGAGGGTCCGGGGAGGATGGTAGGGGATGAGAAGGTCAGTGAGGTACGGGGGGGCCAGATGGTGGAGGGCTTTATAGGTAAGGACCAGGAGTTTGTAGTTGATGCGGTGAGTAACGGGAAGCCAGTGTAGTTCTTTGAGGACCGGGGTGATATGGTGCCATGATTTAGTGTGGGTGAGAAGTCTGGCGGCTGCGTTCTGAACACGCTGGAGTCTACTGAGGGAGGTGGAGCTGATGCCTTATAGGAGGGAGTTACAGTAGTCGAGGCGGGAGGAGATGAAGGCGTGAATGAGTCGCTCAGCTGCGGGGCGGGTAAGATAGGGACGGATTTTGGCAATGTTGCGGAGATGGAAAAATGAGATTTTGACAACTTGGCGGATGTGGGAGTCAAGGGAGAGGGTGGGATCGAATATAACCCTGAGGTTGCGTGCCAGGGTTGAGGGGGAAACAGGGGTGCCATCGATGGTCAGTGTGAGGTTGGGGGTTTTACTGAGGGTGGATTTGGAGCCGATGAGGAGGAGTTCAGTTTTATTGCTGTTGAGTTTAAGAAAGTTTTTTTGCATCCAGGATTTCAAGCCAGTCAGACAGGATTCAATGTGGGTGATGGGGGGGTTATGGAGGGATTTGGTGCTGAGGTAGATTTGAGTGTCATCGGCGTAGCAGTGGAAGTCCAGGTTGTAGTGGCGGAGAATCTGACCAAGGGGGAGGATGTAGATGATGAAGAGGAGGGGGCCGAGTACTGAGCCTTGGGGAACACCTTGGGTGACTGTAGCGGTGGCAGAGGAGTGATTATTGAGGGAGATGATGTGGGATCTGTCGGAGAGATATGACTGGAGCCACCTGAGCGCAGTACCTTCGATACCGATGTCTTGGAGTCGGGTGAGCAGGATGTTGTGGCTCACGGTATCAAAGGCTGCACTCAGGTCGAGGAGGATGAGGATGTTGAGGGAACCGGTGTCAGCAGAGGTGAGGAGGTCATTGAGGACCCTGACGAGTGCCGTTTCTGTGCTGTGATGGGGACGAAAACCAGACTGAAGGGGTTCGAAGAGGTGATTTGATTGAAGATGGCGGTGAAGTTGTTTGGAGATGATGCGTTCTATTGTTTTGGAGAGAAAGGGGAGGTTGGAGATGGGGCGGTAGTTACTGAGGGATGAGGGATCCAGACTGGGTTTTTTGAGGATGGGAGTTCTGCTTCTGAATATATTTTACAATTGGTGTTTTTGCTACTTGCAGCTGTGAATGCACACGCTACACAAAAGTCAAGTTTCTCTTTCTCCAGGGAATCCAATCAAACGTAGCTACACTGAACAAAAATATAAACGCAATACTTTTTGGGGGGTCCGAAAACCAGTCAGTATCTGGTGTGAGGGGTAGGGTTAGGGTTAGGGTTAGGGTAATGTTGTGAATCGAGTGGCCTGTGTTCGTCGTCCATAACATACGCCTGCCCATACCATAACCCCACCACCACCATGGGCCACTCAATTCACAACATTACCCTAACCCTAACCCTTTGTGTTTATAGAAAATGTTTTAGATGGAGCAAAAACAAAAGTGTTGCGTTTACATTTTTGTTTAGTGTAAATCCTTGTGTAGTAATCAATGACCAGTTACATCAGTTAATCAAGTCATATACATTATTCTAAATTATTAGCGTATTAGCCTACAGAACAGTACAGTTCACAAAGAACAAATATAATCGGATTATTTTACATCAAACACAAAATGCTTTTTTTGTGTACTCTTTTGTGTAATCCACAATGTTTTAAACTGTAACAGATATCTGATTCTGCCTTTTTGTATGTAGCTGTCGGGGAATACAGTTTCCTTTTATTGCATCCTGATAACATAATCCCGTTACCTGTAAATTAATCCGTATCCGCCCAAATCTGCCCACGTTCAAATATACGAGCAATTAATTACAATTTTCTAATATTTATGACGGTTCATCCCACATCTTTGGTTCTAGCAAAATGGCAATTGGAAGGAAATCTTCTCAAGTATTAACACACATGTATTCCCCCCCCTAAAGTTTGCCAGACAGTAGCACAGTGTACCGAGGACTTTGCCACCAAACCCCACTCTCCCCTCCAACAACTCTATTACAACACAATCAAAAGGCGGTTGTGGGGGTCTACGGGAATGGAAAGAATTCCACCAAGCTGAGATAGCAAACAGTAATTCTACAGAACAAATTGAACTTAGAATCCAATTCCATGGACAGATGTGATGTGTTTCTCAGACCTGCAGCAGATATTAACCAGTGGAGACCAGAATTGCAAATGAGGAAACACACACAAGTATCACAAGCAATATCTGCAGAATTGTATTCATGCAGATTAGCTGTATGGTGAAAATAATGCCAGTATATATTTGCAGAGAACTCTTGTAATGCATAGGGGTTACATATTTGGTATGTGCATATATTCCATCTTCACTGTAGAACTTTGGTCCATGTTTGTCACAACCAGAATCCAGTCTTTCCTTTGCATGCTAATCTTAATTAGCAGGGGAAACTGCAGACAAACCTTTGTCATTACATAACAGCAGGAAGCCCTAGCAACTCCCAATTATTGTAATATGTTCCCAGGACATCAGCATCTAACATCCCTGATGATTTGCATTAATGCCATTGATAACTTTATTATGCCAACCGGTGTGGTATGCACACACATGAATGTGTTTATTCTATAACTGGTTGCAAAAGATTGAATCAACAGGTGGATGTTGTGTGTATAGTAGGGCTGCAACAAACGACTAATTTGATAATCGATTAATCTATCGATTAATGAAACGATTAATCGACTATTCAGACTATTATGCCTTGCACAATTTCTCAAACGCTCTTATTTAGCCATCAACTTTTTGATTTAGCTTGAGGTTGTTTAGGCATGTGGAAACTAACAATGAAGAGAAAGATGAATACTTGATTCAAAAATAAATATATTATTAAATTAACTAAACAAAATTAACATTGCTTTTTATTTAATTAAATAAATAATATTTCACATCAAAAGAAACAACAATATTTTAACAAATCATATTAAATAATGTGATAACAGAATAGCTGAAACTTTAACAAAATAAATAACTCAGTTACCTCTAATCATCAACAACCAATGCTTGTTTAATGTTGTTAACTCCGTGTGTTGCTGACCTGGTAAAGTTACTCGTGGATGGGGGGGGCTACAGAGCTACTAGAAAGAAAGTCGAACCTGGTGCATTTCTCCGTCAGAATGTGGAGCACTTTTGCTAAATGTTTAGACAAATTGCTTGTGTCACCGCCCTTACATGCTAAACACTATTGGCATTGTCCACTTCAAGACGGGTAACATTTAACCACACCTTGGAGCGCTTCTCTCCACAATCCCCGCCGTGTGTTGCTGCATGTAGCAGCCATGTGTAAACTGCCCGCCCCCTCGCACACAGACGGGGGAGAGAAAGATCTCTCTTCTGGATTGGAAAGGTCAAAAATACATCATAGACGCATTTTTGTTTTCTTTTTGCATATTAGAAACGAGTTGGCGACACTAAGACGGCGATATAATGTTTATGTAGCAATAATACATATGACATATATTTTTTAAATGTCTCCAGTAGCCTACCGATAACGTTGTAGCTTAACGGAGCGTAACACACACGTGACAACGTCACCAACGAATCGACGACTGAATTAGTTGGCAACTAATTTGGTAATCGATTTTAATCGATTAAGTCGATTAGTTGTTGCACCCCTAGTGTATAGAGTGGTTTGATTATAACCGTTTCTGCTTGTAAGCCTCTTTCAATTTATCTGAGAATAAACTTTTTTTTCTTTGCATTTTTAGGGGTTGAAGAATGTACACATCTGGAAGAGGTTTGTTGGATTTTGTAGATATAATATTGGTATTGGTATAATATACACTGAACACAAATATAAACGCAACACTTTTGTTTTTGCTCCCATTTTTCATGAGATGAACTCAAAGATCTAAAACATTTTCTATATAAACAAAATAACCATTTATCTCAAATAGTGTTCACAAATCTGAAAAAATCTGTGATAGTGAGCACTTCTCCTTTGCCGAGATAATCCATCCCACCTTACAGGTGTGGCATATCAAGATGCTGATTAGACAGCATGATTATTGCACAGGTGTGCCTTAGGCTGGCCACAATAAAAGGCCACTCTGAAACGTGCTGTTTTGCTTTATTGGGGGGTCTGGGGGGGTTCCGAAAACCAGTCAGTATATGGTGTGAGGGGTAGGATTAGGGTTAGGGTTAGGGTTAGGGTTAGGGTACTGTTGTGAATCGAGTGGCCTGTGTTCGTCGTCCATAACATACGCCTGCCCATACCATAACCCCACCACCACCATGGGCCACTCAATTCACAACATTACCCTAACCCTAACCCTACCCCTAACCCTAATCCTACCCCTCACACCAGATACTGACTGATTTTCGGACCCCCCCAGACCCCCCCAATAAAGCAAACCTGCACGTTTCAGAGTGGCCTTTTATTGTGGCCAGCCTAAGGCACACCTGTGCAATAATCATGCTGTCTAATCAGCATCTTGATATGCCACACCTGTGAGGTGGGATGGATTATCTCGGCAAAGGAGAAGTGCTCACTATCACAGACTTTTTCAGATTTGTGAACAATATTTGAGAGAAATGGTTATTTTGTGTATATAGAAAATGTTTAGATCTTTGAGTTCATCTCATGAAAAATGGGAGCAAAAACAAAAGTGTTGCGTTTATATTTTTGTTCAGTGTATATAATATATAATATAATATATATATAATATAATATATATAATATTGGTATAATATTGTTCTCGAGTGAGGGAACAATGGAGCGTGAGATGGGCCGGAGAATCGGAGCAACGGGAGCGGTACTGCAGTCGCTTTACCGCACCGTTGTGACGAAAAGGGAGCTGAGCCAGAAGGCAAAGCTCTCTGTCTACCGGGCCATTTTCATTCATACCCTCACCTATGGTCATGAAGGATGGGTCATGACCGAAAGAACGAGATCGTGGATACAAGCGGTCGAGATGGGTTTTCTCCGCAGGGTGGCTGGTGTCTCCCTTAGGGATAAGGTGAGAAGTTCGGTCATCCGGGAGGGACTCGAAGTTGAACCGCTCCTCCTTCGCGTCGAAAGGAGCCAGTTGAGGTGGTTCGGGCACCTAGTTAGGATGCAACCTGGGCGCCTCCCTAGGGAGGTGTTCCAGGCACGTCCAGCTGGGAAGAGACCAAGGGGTAGACCTAGGACCAGGTGGAGGGATTATATCTCTTCGCTGGCCTGGGAGCGCCTTGGGATCCCCCAGTCAGAGCTGGTTGATGTGGCCAGGGAAAAGAAAGTTTGGGGCTCTCTGCTGGAACTGCTACCCCCGCGACCCGACCACGGATAAGCGGGAGAAGATGGATGGATGGAATATTGGTGATGTTGCACCGTTTACCTGGTCAAAGTAAAAAGTAAGCCCCCATAAAAAGCGCTGGACGTTGAATCAAAAGTTCCTAGTGGCAAAACATTCGGCCCAAATATACATTTTCCCATTGAATTACATCGGGAAACAGACATTTGTAAATCAGCAGAATATTTTTTAACTAAATCATCTTTTTCACTTTTATAGCCCTTGTTTAAATCATGAGGGTCTAAAATGTGCTCCAAGCCGATTCTAGAATTATTTTCTCTCTCCTTTCATTTGACTGAGCAAATATAGGCCGGGATGCTGTGGATTGGAGGCGGGGCCTAAGCAAAACTCAAGTGTGCACGGCACGCTCTGTGGGCCCACTATACTGGAACTTTTGTTGCTTTGGTACAGGGTATATAAGACTCCAGTTTAGTACATGCTGAATGTAGAAAGTTTACAAACTAGGCTCGCATATTTGACGTGTGATTTCCTTACATCAATATTGCCCTCAGTATTGGTAATAACCCTGTTACAAACAGCCACTAACTAAAGTAGAGTCAGTATGCGTGTGCTTTTGTCAGTGTGTCCATGCAGTGGTGGCTTAGTATGGACACATATTGCTATTTTTACCCATTTGAATGTGGAGCTTGAATTCAATTAGTTTTCCATTGTGTTTGACTAATGAATCAGTTGAAAGTGAAGTGCCCTCTCCACAAGTCAATTAAATCTATTCAAGACTTGTTTAATGCTGCTGTAGGTAATTATATAATATAAAATATAGTCACTGTCACCTGAAGTGCGTGCATGTGTGTGTGTGGTAAAAGGTTGTGGTGGGCATGGCTTCTTGCTGGTACTCTATTGTGTGTCTATGGGATATGTAGATGTGCTCATCATTAATCTAAATGCGCTGGAGCTGTGTGTTTGTGTGCTTGTTTGCTATCCAATGATGCCTGTATGTGTGTGTTTCTAAAGTCTCCCATGTGCTAGTTGTGTGTGGTGACTGCCAAGAAGAACAGACGCCCTGGAAAACCAGGGCTCACTGCAGGAGACAGCAATGTTTAATAAACCATTTGGCTGGCGTGTGTCTGCACATACACACAAACTGTCACACACTTCTACTGCTTAGTGTGTGTTTGTATTTGCACATGAATCCAGGACGCTAGTTTTGGCCTGGTGGCAGGGTAGAATTACTTTGCCTCCTGGTGAGCACACACATTTTGCTCTAGGGAGGTCAGCAGAGAAATGTGTCTGAAATTCGGTGATTGAATCAGGGAGAAGGTACTCCGAATGTGTGCTATAGTTCCAAGCAGAATGACAACTTCTGGACCTTGCTTTTAGGAGCAACAACTTGATAGCCTATTTCAGACTTTTCCAATATCATCTGAATAAATTAAATGATGAACTGAAACTGTAAAAGGCTGTCCTACTTTATGTTTTTGCTTTTTCTGCTGCCTACTAAAGGTAGGGAAATTGAGAACTTGATTAATCAGGTCCTAATCGTAATAGACAATTAAATCTATTCAAGACTTGTTTAATGCTGCTGTAGGTAATTATGTAATATAAAATATAGTCACTGTCATCTGAAGTGTGTGCCTGTGTGTGTGTGGTAAAAGGTTGTGGTGGCTTCTTGCTGGTACTCTATTGTCTGTCTATGGGATATGTAGATTTACTCATCATTAATCTAAATGCACTGTGTGTTTGTGTGCTTGTTTGCTATCAAATGATGCCTGTATGTGTGTGTTTCTAAAGTCTGTGGTGACTGCCAAGAAGAACAGACGCACCTGTAAAAGCGCTTACAAAATACATCTATTATTGTTAAAATAGTAAGCCAAACAAGCAGCTACTGGACTAAGTGATGTGTTGGTCTAACAATTTGATCTGAACTGCAATATCCCCAAAACGTTTAGATGGACTGGTTCTGATATCTAATGGAAAAATGGATTGTCATACAATTTGGGGTTGGCCTTTTTGTTCCCAAGGCGTGTCATCCAAATGGCTTTAAAGGTCGTCTTTATTTAGCCACAAAATATAATTCAAATGAGATTTTGTTCACTAGGAAAATGAACAAATACTAATCAGCCTTAGCTGTACCACGTTTGGTGGTGAATAAGATTTGTTTTCATGGTAGCTGCTAAACTTATGATGCGTTCACACCGGATGCCAAGCAAAAGATTGTCATACGTTACTTCATTTGTGTTTAATTACATCACTCAAACTACACTGGGGTTAGGGTAATGTTGTGAATCAAGTGGCCTGTGTTCGTCGTCCATTACATACGCCTGCCCATACCATAACCCCACCACCACCATGGGCCACTCGATTCACAACATTACCCTACCCCTACCCCTACCCCTCACACCAGATACTGCCTGGTTTTCGGACCCCCCCAGACCCCCCCAATAAAGCAAAACTGCACGTTTCAGAGTGGCCTTTTATTGTGGCCAGCCTAAGGCACACCTGTGCAATAATCATGCTGTCTAATCAGCATCTTGATATGCCACACCTGTGAGGTGGGATGGATTATCTCGGCAAAGGAGAAGTGCTCACTATCACAGATTTTTTCAGATTTGTGAACAATATTTGAGAGAAATGGTTATAGAAAATGGTTTAGATCTTTGAGTTGATCTCATGAAAAATGGGAGCAAAAACAAAAGTGTTGCGTTTATATTTTTGTTCAGTGTAGATGAGCTAGTGAGGAGGCGGGGCTTACCTCCACGTATACCAACAACAACACAATTGTAATACATGAATCAAAATGATGCCGAAATAACTACATACTGATACGATTAGTAGCAAAAAACGTTTAAAATCCTTGTTTTCGGATGTTATTATTTTAGCTACTCCATCCACACTCGAAATAAAATGATATAAACTTTATTTATTTGCAATGCAATAAAAACCCTGTGGTTTGTACATCTACATTTATAAACATTTCTTCTGCTGCACCCACCCTCTGGAACTCACTACCCCAATCCATCAGAGATTCTTCCTCCCTCACAGCATTCAAAACATCACTCAAAACCCACCTGTTCAACACTGCATTCAATCTCTGACCACCCCCCCTATTTTCTGTTCTGTTTATCTCTTTTTGTATCTATTTTATTTTATATATTTTTTTGTTTTTTCTTGTCTTTTTTTCTCCTCTTAATTCTCTGTCAAAGCGTCTTTGAGTTTCATGAAAAGCGCTATAAAAGTCCCATGTATTATTATTATTATTATTATTATAAGATGTTACCGTGTTTGTCATTGGTTATTAAAGGGCATTATGCAATGGCGACTGCAGCTGTCATTGAGCTTGTGACACTTGGTGATGTCGTGGGAATGAGTGACCAACTAGTACATTTTTAACTTTGCTCATGGCAAAGTTCTCTAAGTGAATTACACAACTATACATGTATAATAAATGCTTTCCCATTAGCAGGAGTAATGTGGTCTGATGCAAGTCTATTATGAGAGGAAATTCCCTCTAATCCAATTCAGCTCGTGCACAGGATCTTATCAACCTTCAAGTACGCACCTTAAACATCTGTCACCAGAATGTGCGGACACAAACCTTTTCTCTATGAGACGAAGAGCTAAAAGAAACTATTTTCTTTTCTGTTACGCATACATATTCAGTAAACAGAGGGGCCTCGGGAGAGCTGCAAGGAGCGACTGACGGATGTGTTATGTGATGAATGGACTGGCTTTCCAGGATGTGGCAGACAGCTTATGGAGATGCTAAGAAAAGCCCCATCCCTGTGGCCAAGACCTTAATGATCTGAACCAATCACAAGACTTCCGCAGAAAACAATAATAATTAGGGGCGGCAGCAGATTGATACCAGGCGTGTGTGTGTGTGTGTGTTGTGCTTCCTTTGTGCAGTATCGGCCTCGGGGATATAAATCAATGTGTCACGTAATTGCTTGAGTGACCTTTGCTGATAAGAGACGGTAGCCTTTTGAAATCTCTATCGGTCTCTGTCACTGTGGCCATCTTCACCTCTCAACCATTGCTTTCTCACTGTCACATGTCCTCATCATTATACACACACGCACACGCGCACACACACGCACACACACACACACACACACACACACACACACACACACACACACACACACACACACACACACACACACACACACACACACTCTCTCTTTAGGAATCACTTTGGTTGTGAAGGCGTTGCATTGATTTGCTTATCGTTAACCTATAAACAAGGTAATTCTAATTCTGACTGCTAATCCAATCACATAACACAATTTGTCTTTTTTTCAGGTTTTAAAGAGGGCCATAAAAAAGGACAACTTGAGAGATCACCCTGACCTTAAATCATCCAAACACACACACCCTATCATTAATCAAGAACAACTGAAGTCGTTAATTTTTACTATAGACTATTAGGTATGACACCGTTTTCTTCCGTATCAACATTTTTATATTTGTGAGACATTTCTTTCCATTAAAGTTCCCTTATCTATTGTTTTAATTGATTATTACAACAACAAACGACTTCAACTGAACAGCGACCCCTCATCATCGGCCCCATATCCCACACCAACACCAGGACTTCAACGTCACCCCCTCCCCACACAACTAGTTTGTAGTTTATATTTTAAATTCTCCCTCCGAACATGCAAAGCCCTAGACCCCCTTCCCTCCTCCCAGACCTGCTCCACCTGGAGGCCCAGATAAAAACCCACCTTTTAAAACCGGCTTTTAATGTGTGATTAATGTGGTTTCCAGGTGTCCAACTCAAATCCAGGCCAGAGTGTTAATCGTATGTTGTTTCTAAGCTTGAAATTCACTTTTAAATCCACACAAAGGCATCACACTCACAGCTATTATTCAGAGGAGGATAGTAATGCTGCATGTGATGGCTTCACCATGTGAGCACTCTCTTTGATGCACCTACTTCATGGTAATAAAAACACTTTTTTTTAAACCTTTATTTTGAAACTAACGCTTTCTTTTTCAGGAAGGCTCTGTTCACACTCACACATGGCTGATGCACGGTCGTTAAAATATACCGTATCAAATCAGTTACAGGCATTTTAATATTCCATCCTTTTAACTCTCCCTTATTATGCAATGTTTTCAATACACTTTTACATTTCTTATTCACTGTTTTTTCTCGCCTTTCTTGCTTGTTTGTGATTTTCAGAAGCCAAGTATTTTCACATCATGGATAATGCATATCCACTGCACATATTTAGCGGGACCTCTTACTCTCCAGCATATTTTGCCTCTCTCCCTCATCTGCCAATTTATCTCGATCGGCTCTGCAGCTTCCTCTTCCCATCCGCCGGTTATTTCTTCTCCTTCTCATGCGCCTGATGGTTTTGTCATTTACAGCGGTGTGTCGTGTTAAATCTCTCCCCTGCTGCGGCAGGAGCCTGTGGAGAAGGAAGGGAAAAAGGGAAGGAGGAGACATGAGCAGAACAGTGATTTGTCGTTCCAGGTAGTTGGTCTTGTGGGAAGTGTAATGGCCGATGGCTCTTCAAAGTGTCTCCCATCTGTCATAAATGTTCACCGCAGATGGACACATACAACCGCTCCCTGCCCGGCCGGGGTGCAGCTGGGTGTCAAAGGCGTAGTCTTCAATCGGGATTTCTGTCCACTGTAGTTACTGTAAGTATAAGCAGTTGCAAACTACCATTATTGTTGTGTGTGTTAGCATGTGTGTGCTCAAGTGTTTTTGTATAGAGTGGTGCTGTAATGATTCCTAAAACCTGAAAAAGACATAACATTTTAACACTTCACGTTCCCATGACTCGTAGTCAATTTTATTTTGAATGCATTTGGATTTATATTTAAAACAAGGTAGGCTATGTGGTTGACACGAGTATACGAGATTTTAGTGTTTGGTTGTTCGACATAAAAGGCGTCAGTAAATACTCCACTTGTGAATGTCCGAAGCTTCTGTGTGTCACAAAACAGAGGTTGCTAACAAGTGACTTAATCCACTACTAAACGTCATCACGATAATAAAAAAATATACATATGAATATTAATTGATATTGTAAATCATAATAACCCAGTTTCTTAAGGGTAGTGAGAAAACAATAGTTCTGAATTCATTATAAATAGGCACACAGATATGAAACACATTTGAGCAGCTGGAAGCCAGGTTGTCTGACATCCTCTGAATCAAGAAGAATAGTTAAAATGCACTTTCTTGATATTTCTTCTCCACACTCTATTCTACATCACCCCTGCATTGTTTAATACAAAATGTAAATTACTTTATTATTGATGGTCTGAAAAAGATGATATATTATTCCTGGACTCATTCATTTAACATCACAAGTCTTACCACTCTGAGGTGTGTGCAGGTTTGCTGTTAATAGTTAATGTGGACTCATTGTATTTGGTGTAAATATTTCAACGGTATTACAGATCCAGAGAAACAAGAAATGACAGCAAAGAATGCGACCTGATTTCTGCTTCTTCTAGGATCCCACGTGTCGACATACTCTCCCAAAACTATTGTGCAGTAGTCTAATTTACTTAAACAGAACAGCATATGCACAGAGATGACTTTACCCCAAGGATGTGGTCTAAATGCATTAAGTTAGTTGTTTTGGACAGTAATGTTAGCATTTTGTTATGGGAGTTGATAGCAGCTGCAGAGATGTGGATTCAGGATAATAACTTATTTTCCTCCGGCTAAAGAAAAAATGTAAGACTTTTTCCCCAAAATTGAAAATACTAATTTAAACACTATGGATTCATTTATGTTGTGTCACAAAGTTTTGAGAATCACAACTTCTGCAAAATTACTATTTTTACCATCAGAATTTAACCAACATGGTCTTTTAAGATTTTGAAAGTTTAGAGGATCTCCTCGATTCAATTGTATCTCCATTCAAGTTCACATACAGCTAACCACGTTAGCTTGCTTGGCTGCTGCTACTGTTGAAGTTCTAAAACCGTTGATTCAGAGGACACGCCCCCTGTTTTTCAGAGCAGAATTACTGGTTATTTTATCACAAAATTGTTGCTTAACCCAGACTGTTCATCAATGTTACCCGGGATTTTCACAGTGTGTTTATAATCCAACAATTCCTTAATGATTTGTGAACAAGGCCTTTGATGCTTACCTAATAAAGGCAATTAAAATGTCATATATCTCGAAAATACAGATTAACAATAAGGCTTCTCCATATTAAAGTTTGACATGTTGAAAACTTTAGAATACATAAAAGATGGCAATGCATTTCTACAAGTTTGGTCCTCAGGATTTTGAGTCAAACAATTACAAACAGGAGCTCGATGTTCATTGATTTAGTCCTGTGTGTTTCAAATGCGGTTCGATGAAGTACAAGTGTTTCTAGGTACACATTTCTTTTTTTAATTCACTTGGTCTTTTGTTTACTGACAAAAGGCACTTTTTAAAGTGCATCCAAGATGTTAAATAGATGAATGTCTCATGTGAGTCTGTGTATGTGTGGTGGTTCATATTTCAATAGAAGCTGTCCACAAATGGTCGATAATGACACAATTGAAAAATGACTAAGAATAACACAACATTCCCGATGTTCCCAAACACAAGCCTTGCAACTAAAGGTTCATTTTAAAGGACACAAGTGACATCTCGATCTGCAATAGCAGGAATAGCCAGGTTGTGAAACACCCTCAAATGCAATTAAAATGGAATGTTTTGTTTATGATGTACTTTAATCTTGCTACTTTACGTCATCCATAAAGAAAAGGTTAACAAGTCCACCGTTTGAAATATGATGGTATTCTACTTTGAAGTGCATTTCCTCTCGCATTAGCCTTAAGGTTTTATCCAGAAACATCGGTTCATCTTAGTCTAAATCTCTGAACTAGTCTTGAAGATGTGTCTTTGCTTCAAGGCCCTGCTGCACCATATAGGAACTTCAGGAGTCAACATTGTTCTTTTTTGTTTTTAAATTAGACTGAACAAAAGCAGATGACATTTATAGTATCATTCTATCTCAGCACTTGCTCCCTTTTTACGCCATGGTTGCATTTTCTTATATCCATCAGTGTTTACACAGCATGTCAAATCTGATTCGGTCAAATGCAGCAGCTTTGCTCATAACCTACCCTTGTAAAGCTACGATATGCAACATTCTGCCAAGTATTTTATTCAACTTTTTCAAGCCGACTATAGGCTATGTCCCCTTTATAAAGATTTCTCAGAGACAAAAATAAAAGGAACACCTTAAAAAAGCTGCACTCGACAACACTAGGTCACATTTCTTCAACCCAGCTTCAAAGGAGGATTTGTGGAGGCATTGCCTTGTCATGTGTGTGCATACACAAATGTGTTTGTGGTATGTTAGTCTTTTATATCCTGTATCGATTTCTGGAAGATCCATTAGCTGTGACTCGTGAAATGATACGTTAACTTTTCCTTTTATTGGGGTTAAGTCTCTGGTGGTCCTTGCCCATTCAACCATATGTATTTGTTTTTGAATGCAGCCTTCGCCTTCATTTCAACACACTTTTCTTTCAGATCCTCCACTGATCACTTGTTTTCCGGTAGTGTGGGTTTTCTTACCTACGCTCTACCCAAACCACAATTATTTTGGCAACGAAAGACTTTCCATTGACGACTTGCCCCATAATAAATAATCTATAAACTTGTGGAGATAAACATGTTCTGCTTTTCTCTTCTGCCTCCAAATGAGCAATAGTGTCTTCTGCCTTTCAGAACCATTTTAATTAGCACTTAAAGTGATTGGATTGGGGCCACATTTACATGTTTACTCAGAACGAGTGTTTGACATGTTTTTCAGGAAACTATACCTCTGTATTTATTATACCTATTGTTCTGAATTTGAGAATTGCTCTTCTTAAAAGAAAGGGAAAAGATGGAAGAGCAAAGGAGATAAAAGTGGTAAGTCAAGATGGAGCAAAACAAACAATAAAATGGTGCCACCTGCCACTAGATCTTTGAAACAGGCATGTTACCAACCACTCAGCACACTCAGACACACACACTGTATGCACATACACTTTCCCGATACACACACACAGAAATACAGACACATCCACACCACCTGTTTGGGTGTTTGGGGAACTATTTAGGCCAGTTGAGCAAAGATCTGTCTCATTCATCTCCAGCGTGAACAAGAGCAGTTGCCGACGGTCTGTTGGCAAAGAGCTCTGGAGACTTTGTGTGTGTGATCAGTTATTTTCTGAACATTTGCATGTCTGTGTGTAGCTGTGTGCAGGAATCATGCAATGTGGGACTGAAAGAACACACACGAGGAGGAGCAAATCAGAACAAAGTCAGAACAAATGACCATAACTTCCCTTCTAAAAGGGGAACATTGATCATCTTTTTTCTCAAAGCAATGATAAACCTGTGAGTTGGATGTAGAAGAGTCACAATCAATATAAATGTTTTTATTTTAATGTAAATTCAGATTGAACATAGTAAAAAAATGTAAATTATAGTGTCCGTCCAAAAAGAAAACATTACTTATAGTGAAAACCACCCTTGAATGATGGGATAGTAGACTAAAAGCTTTAGGAATCCAAACTATAACATATAATAAGTACCCTGTATCAAGATTGATGCAAAACAAGTGGAATTTGACCTTTTTAGAGAGATTTAGAAGGAAAAAAAACACCTTTGGGGTCATTTGGGTGTATTTGCCGTTTGTCTGGAACCCATTGGTCGATGTTGTGATTGACATCTCTTTTGAACCGTTAGAGCCAATAGAATCGAAGGGGAAGTTCCACATTCACACACACGTTGCCATTGAGGAGTTAGGGTGACGCGCACGCAGTCGAAAGCTATGTTACGCTCTGAAATCTGAAAACTGAAACCTGGGCTCAAACTAGTAAATACGAAGATGGATTATCAGTAATCATTTCAAAGTGACACAGACACATTGGATGAACCTATGGATTCACCTTCAGCAGCGTTTTTATCGTTTAATGCCATTGAACAGACATTTTGATCAGAAACAGCAAAGATAAGACAAATTGGCCGTGTTTGCTCCGTAAAGCTCCATGTTGTGATGTCTGTGTTTGCTTCCCCTGTCGCGAGTTCTGATCGCTCAGTGATTATACTTATACCTCTAGAATCTGTGGAATCTCAGCTTGCTAATCGATATCTTGTTTGTGCAGATCCAATATGTAATAAGGGTATTTATACCTAGAGTTCTGTGCTAAGTGCGCTAGCAATTTTTCGCTCAGGGCTCATTTAGACGCTTCTTGTGAGACTTGTGTTTTGTCTTGGTAAAAATGGTTCATATCGTCAGTTAGCTGAGTTTCTTCCCGTTAAGTGGGTATGACACATTAATAGGTTTTTAAATGTTAAGAAGCCCTGAGACAACGTTTCGGGAAAAACAAACCTGCAGCCCCAGCGGGCGGGGGCCTCCGTGTTGAACAGGTTACATGCCTGAAATAAGGTCTGTGGTTAGCACAAGCTTACAATATATCTCACATATTGTCCTACGATACAGAATATGTCAGCAACAACTTCCTTCATAAAGTCCGAAGCTTCTATGTGTCATAAAAACAATGCAAAGTATTGCAAAATGAGTACCTAGTTGGTTCACGTCTATTCAGGTCAAAAGATTGTGCGTGAAACGCTGGAAAGTGTTCGTAATCAGGTATCGCCATCTTGGCAACGGAAATGAAGTCACGCAACCAGACACGACCGTAGTTGCTTTGGTGGAAAAAATATATACTATAGCACTTTAAAAGTTATACATGTGGGTATGTTTTCAATAAAGTCATATAGGTGGAAGCCACCATTTATTTTATTGATTGAATTTGGCAGTCTGTTTTGAGTTGGTACTGCTAACGATCGCTGTTAGCTAGCCAGCTAGCAGCGATAGGTGATCACTTCTGCAGCCTTGTGCCATATGAAACATGGTCGAGATTCACACACTGCATATGTTCACAGTGTAAAGCTGCATTCACATGATATGCAATTAGGTTTTTGCTCATCGCTAGGTTGGGCGCAGAGCTTTGCAATAAAAACTACCAGATACGTTTTGTTTCTATGGCTACCACCCCAGCTAACTTGCTCAGCTTAGCACAGTTGTCATCTGATTGGTTGCACTTCAAAAGGTCAGCGGCAAGCAAGGTCAAAGTTGACGTAATTTGAACTTTGAACAGAACACTTGTTGGGCCACTCCACTCTCTCCATAGAAATTCAGATGTCATGTGAATGCACTGTATGCCACAGCATGAGTCTACTCATAACACTCAAGCCAACACTAACCAGCATTAACACCAACTTGCACCTGGAGCACATGACTACACATCCTGCAATTAAGCATGACATATGTGAGTCTCTCATAAAGACTGATATGGATTTGCAGACACTTTAAACACAGAGGATTTTTAAACACAGAGACACAAATCAATCCCTGGCATTCATACAGAAATCGATTCGTCAGTTTCTCAGTGTCTCTTCCTCGCTGGCACTCACAAAGACTGACACACATATCATGCACATACACTTCTGTCTGAAGTCACAACAGGGACGATACAGGAAGCCTGGAAGCCAGAACCGCAACCAACCATAAACAGTCAATAAGTCTTTCCAAACTAAACCTGGCTACTGATACCAGCCAAAGAAAAGGATTGCTTTGACTTTCTAAACAATATATGAATTACAACAATGGCACTGGTAATACATCATTTGTTTAACAAAGCTATCCTGGCTGAAAGTTACTGGCGGACAATGAAGAAGCAGAATTCAAACCTTATTGGGGCCTTGTAATAAATTTAGGTTTCATAATGATTTTTTTGTTTTGTGGCTCTATTCATTGTGACATGTTTACAAGTTTAATGTTAACAAATAGGTACTGTATTCCATTACATTTATATTAAAAAATATGTTACGGTTAGATTACTGGTGCATTTATTTATTAGTAGCAGTATTACATAGGGTAGACGTACCCCACCTAATAAACAAAGAGGTTACGAGGCAGGCATAAACTGAATGGATAGGTCATGGAAAAATTAAGATGAATAGAGCAGGTAGGAGAATGGACTTGCAACAACATCCTGGTTACTCACTTCCACTCTGATTCATTCCTGCTCTCGCACACTTACACGTCCATGCATCCCTCATGTCATCTCCCTGCATCCATTCTTATCTACTGCCTCCTTTGCCTCCAACCTAACCCCGTATCCATCTATTACCCGTCTCTTCGACTTTCCTTCTCCTCCCATCCGAAGCCACATTAGTGTGATGTTTGCATCAGTTACACCGTACTACAGTCGAGGGGGAGATGGGAGGTTAGTAGAGGGAAGAGACTGAGTGAGAAGTGTTTGTGAGGATTTATATGCACAAAAGTTTCTATCGGCAGAGGTTTGTCTTGAAAAGTTGGTATAAGATAAACAGATAAACCAGGTGGTTACAGTGGAATTCATGTTGGAAGTGACGTGGATACAAACTGCCAACATCTGAAATTAACTGATAATATAAACAATATTTCAGTAATTTTATTTCAGGAGCCAAAGAATACATATAAGTTCAAGACTTAAAAGAAAAAAAAGGAAGTAATGTTTACAACTAACGAATACAATTACCACAAATGAAAATGTATAATTAATTCAGTATGAAAATGACAATAATGTATTATGCATGTTTGATGGTTGAAGTGCTTGTGAACTCTTTTTCATCAACCGTTTCTATCATTTTCTGTATTCCTTTATTTAATGTTCTTGAAAGAAATGAAACTGTGTAACATGTTGAAAGGTTAGTTCAAGTATTCAAACCCTCACAAAAACGAGATTGTTGTTTTTAGGAGTTTGATGTGAATGTGACACGTTGTGTGTGTGAGTATTATTATCAGAGTGAATGACTGTGTGCGTCTGCTTTCTGTTATTGTGTGCATGCTTAAGAAAGTGTGTGAATGGTTTTTTTTAAACTATTGAAATGATAGATGGCAAGTGGCCTGTCGGATCTTTACAGCATCCACATCCCTCATAACAAGACTCAGACAAACTACAAGATCAAAAACCATGTACTGAGTGTGAGTGTGTGTGTGTTTTTGTGTGTATGTGTGTACAAATGTAACGCCTCTTAAACGGGGCCTATCATGGTTTTTGTGGTTTTCCTGTAGTGTGTTATAGGTTGTTGTTCATGTAAATGGTCTGCAAAGGCTAAAATCCCAAAGTAGTTTTCTGCCAAGCACACTATTGTTGAACATTAAAGCATGGAAACATGTCAGAGTAGAGGCACAAAATACAAATATGACCCAGAAAATGAGCATAATATTATAACTTATTTGCTTGCACAAAAACATATACAACACCCTACAGGAAAGTGTAAAACCCCAAAAAGAATAATAGCGCCTTGCTTCAGTGTTTCCCTTTTTCCTTTTCCCTGTCACTCACAGGATACTTTGTTCCTCCTTGTTTTACTTCCCCTTCCAGTTTGACTTATTTGTTTATCTCGTATACTTTGCATCTGTCACAACAACATATATATAGACATACCATGTCATGTATAACATGCAACTAATACAGAAACTTTGCGGCCAACAAAACACACATTCAACTGAAACAGAAATGCACTATTGGGATCCCTTTTTAACAAGTGTACACAACAAGATCGTTTCCAGTCACCTATCTTCTGAAGATTGTTAACAAGGGGACACATTCCAAGTTAACAAGGAGGTGTTTTCAGCCTTCAGCCTAGCCACAATAACCTCACACACACACACACACACACACACACACACACACACACACACACACACACACACACACACACACACACACACACACACACACACACACACTCCTAATCAGTCACTGCAGCCTTCAAAACTTCTCGAACTGAAGCGGAGATGTAAGCCATCTGCTTTGCTAATCTTTAAAAAATACATTTCAGTGACCAAGAACAGAATATGTTTTTTCAAATATCACACTGCTCAGATCACCGAGTCACACACACACAAACACCATTATTGACACAAGTGGCCATCATTGATTCAGCAACACTCACAGTATCATACCACACAGCAGTGCCTTAAATTCCTAAATACACAAACACAGCGCCAACACACGCCCCGATGGAACCAACCACACACACACACACACACACACACACACAGTCCACTTTTAACACACCAATGGCTTTGTTCTGAGTGACTGCTTTAATCTTTAAAGTGTTTTGGTGGCTGGTGGCTGCTGGTGTTTGGGCCTTTAGATTGCCTCACACTCTGCTGTTGTCACACTACAGAGGTCACTCCAATAACTTACCTCCCCCAGGCTCAAATACACAAACCACGTCAGGCCAATTATAAACACATAATCACAGACGCACACATGGACATGCAATTTGACCATCACAGACTTGCATGCACCCACCCAGAAGTACCACCCATGGCCCTCCGCTGACACACGGTGGTGTTACTCACAATCCCTCTCCAGTCAGTGTGTAATGCACTCGCATCAATTAGCGAAGCTTCCTGTAAGAGCTTGCCCTGTCCTTTCATAGTGAAATGGAACGTTAGGGGGAAAAAGTCACGGTGGCAGTTTTAGTGCAACATAATGTCTTTTTTGTGTGTTCAGCTGAACATAACAGCTCGTGCTAAATGCATGTGTTTTCATCACTATCCTCAAAAGAGGCACACGCTGTATATGCATTCACACAGAAACGGTCAATTGAACACATTTCATTGCATAACGCAATAGAGGAAAGATATTATGGAAGGACAGTATGTGTCCTATTGCCACACGTTCACATAAGACCTGATCTTAAGATGACAAATAGGTTTCCCAGTTGCAGAGCAGCTTGTAAAATATGAGATAGGAAACAAAAGAGATGTCAGACCAAAATACTGTAAAGTAGAAACATATAAAATACTTACCAACAGTGTCCTTCTTTGATAAGAAAACGTACTTTTCTGTTAGTGGCTGTTGGGAAAATACTGAATGTACTCTTCCAATATCAGATTAGCACATGATAACAAAGGGCCTACGACGCTGTGTACGTAACACGATGTATGATTACCTGGAAGAGCATCAGGACTGAGTTGAACATACGACAGCTATGTGACAACGATTAACATGATGATTTAGCCTCTATGGAGATAGACATATAACTGTCATGTGTATTGCTTACGCAGGCCTTAGCTAACCTGAGCAAACATTGAATACTGCTTAGAACCGGTAATCTCCATCTTGTGACTGTGCCTCTCTTGTATATAAGCATGTCAAGGACACTGTTCGGGAACTATCTGTCCCACGCAGCTCTGTATGTGATGACTACTTCCATTCCTGCAAGGATAATATATACATGTATCCTGATATTGAAGATCAAGCCGGTGACGAGTGATATTTTTCTAACAGTGGCAGTGTGCAGTCATTATACACATCCTACAAATCCTGGCTGTATTTAAACACACCATGATTTTTAGATTAATGGGTTTAGGAAAGAGCACGTTTCCACAATAAATTGTATTTCTTATCATATTGATCACTTATACTCTCTCCATACGTACTGTACCTCCAGTGTAACTGTTTCATACAGAGGGGGAAAAGAGGTGCTGCAGCAAGGACAGTGTGAGAAAAATAACATGTAAACATGTCACAGAAGAGACACTAAACACTAATATGAACCTGAACTGTAGCCCCATTAAGCGACTTTAAGAAACCAGATCGCTAAACACTGAGGCACAGTAAATAACAGTGACATGCATCAGACAAACATGTATTTGGCATTGGCTGTTACGGAAGGAATGGGGATGAGGAATGGCTTGATCTTTGCCATTTCATACAGGCAGCTCCCATGGGATTGCATAGGCTGTGATCTATTGGTGACTTACACATACATGTTCACAGCTCTGATCCACAAGCGTCAAGCTTAAGAACTCATTTTAGAGGGACTAGCCTCTGTGCAATAGTACAATTGAGGCCTAGAGACCCAAATCTGCCAAGTCTGTGATATTTACAGATTGTGTGTTTGCATATCAATGTGTGTGTAAGAAAGAAAGAAACAATGAAATGCTCTTAATGCCTCTCAAATGAAAGCAATGTACTGTAGCCAGTGATGTACCTGAACGCGTTCAATGAACGATCGTTCATGAACGCGTTCATATTTTGGGCGAACGTGAACTGAACGTACTGTATTTCCGCTAGATGAACGTAATTGAGAACGCGTTCATTCTCAGCGCTGTATAACGGCGTTCAAAAGTGCGTTCATTCTCAGCACTGTATTATAACGGCGTTCAAAAGTGTGCCAGATTTCATGCCTTTCAGCCGAAAACCCAGTTAAAACACACCGTAAACAGGCTTCAAAATAATGCGGAAAACCACCCAATCTGGCAACAGCAAGCTGCCTGTGACGCGTACGCGCCTGTCACCCCTGGCTGTCGCACTAAAATATAAATATACTAAATATATCAGACTCCTCACAACAAACAATGTGGAACCGCGGAACCGGCGAGCATTGAATGCATGAATGAATTAGTATGGACGAAGCCGAGAGCAGCTGCAGCAGCACTCGCTCAGAGTGAGACTCTACGGCAGGGGTGGGGAACCTCCGGCCTCCGTCCGTATACGGCCCGCGAGACAATTTGGTACGGCCCTCGAGGTAATTTATAAACACACGCTAAAAATTAAAAAATTAAAGAAATCTAGACCGCAAAAAAATTAAACAAGCGAGTGCCTGTTTTTCCTGGCCAAGGTCAGGGTCCTTGAACACAACACGAGCCTAACGTGTCATCACGTGGTATATGTCTCGACTGACAGGGGTGCAGTTCTGACGGAGAGCACCAGAACGCCACTCCAGCACTTCAGAAATTGCAGTACCGATAAATCCATACACATGCCGCAGTTTCTGCGTGTCTGTGTCTTTAGTTGAAAGCCCAGTGGCGATCTGCTCATCTGTCATACTGATCAGACAGTCAATAACTGTGTTGTTATCATTAGCATCTGGTTAGCTAGCTATGCTAACGAATATAAGAAGCTTTGTCTACAACCAGTGAGGTAAAGGCACATCTTTATATGATCATTATAGTTATAAAAAAAATAAGAGAATAAAGTAAACAGGTATAAAATACTATATGACAGTTATTAATAAAGAAGAATACAGTTTGAAAGGGGAGTGATTTGTCAAATATCCATAAATTAAAAGAAAATCTGCTTACAGTTGTGTTTGGGTGTTGAGAGATGTGTCCATAGATCTCCTAATGTTGCTCTCAAAGTGCAACAAATCTTCCCAGGGGAGCATGCCCCCCGGACCCATCTAGAGGAGGTTAGGTCCCCCCCACTTAAACCATGTTCACATGGATAGGAAACTAAATACATTTGCACACATCTTGTGTCCATATCTTTCTGTGTTGGTGGTCACGCCACACCCTGCACGTGCATGCATACGCAAGTCATGGTGAGATATCTGGATTAGGAGGTTGCTTTTTCTTTGCACAGAATGAAATGAATGGGCTGTGATTTTAGTTTTTTTAAGCAGAGGTCAATAACTTGTACGGCCCTCTGAGGATATTGTAAAAATTGAAATGGCCCATTAACATCGTACAGGAGACAAATAATAGCTCGCAGCAACGTATTGAAAAAAGAACTATAAACTATAAATTAGTTCATTTTTGAAACCATGAACTTTAGTTCAACATTTTGAATTATGAACTATGAACTGAACTAGTTCATTTTAAAATGTGTGAACTGTGAACTGAACTAGTTCATGTAGAAAGTGAACTTTCCCAACACTGACTGTAGCTGGCATTTACAGCATGTATTGCCTTTTTTGTCCAGAAGACAAGCATTTACAATATATGTATACACTCTTGTTAATCAAATCAAACAAGTACACACAAAACAATTTAGCTACAGCAGTGTGTCAAAAGCACAGCGATGAGCATTACTCGAGTAAAACAAACATGTGCATTCACAGAGCTTTCAGGATCACGGTAGCGGCAGCAGTCAGATTATGATCAAGGCTTTTACTGAAAGAGCGGTTTCTAAAGTGCGGTGTCTGTACACAACTGGGTCATCGTACACACAGCTGTACTCAGGTTACACAAGCACATGGGAACACTGTAACAGTTCACATCACAAACACAGAATATCCATCCTGCATTCAAACATAAAGTGAGACAGTGGTATCTTGTGTGCACGTATGCAATGGAATATTTAATACCCAATAATTAAGAGTGTTATGTAAGACAACAGAACAATCTAACCGTAGAATATAAAAAAACAAGATATTAAGGATCAAAATGTGTCCTCTGGAAGTAGCCTATGCACCAACAATGAAACACACGAGCGCATAGTAAAGTTTAGAAAAGCTGGAATACAATCTGAGCTGAAATAACATCTGATCCGTTTACAATACACACAAAATGCTCTGTTTAGTTTTTTAGTAACATTGCTATCCTGCTATTAATCCACAATCTTTAGAAATGTAACTTGTTTGTATCTGTAATTGAATACAGTTACCATTGTTACTATCCTGATTACATAATCCTGTTACTTGTAATCCATGACTCCCCAAGCATGCATACAGTATAATGTACCTCTAGTCCTGGCCTGCAGGGGGAGGAATACAAGTCACAGAAACAGATAAAAGGTACAAGGCTGAGCAATTAACTACCACAGCTCCAACTTGATTAAACGCAATGCAACCTTGATGGTAACAAATGGCCGATGCAGAAACCGCACTGAATGTTCATCTTTGAGTGATTATTTAAAACTCTTTAGGAATTTGTGAGTAATAAACTAATTTGACTGCCAATGAAAATGCAGTGACCTTAAATGTGGGGTAATTCACTTCAGAAACACTTCTTGTTATATTCCATGGAATGCTCTTAACATCCCGATAGCAATGAATATATGAAATGCTTTGACAATAAATACATCAACAAAAGTCATCTGTGGAAACCGTGGCGCTGTAATAAGCACGACCAATCAGCTGAGCCGGCCCGGCTAAAGTAACTGGATGGCCTACCTGCCTGTCAGCCTTCCACCTGGGCACAAACTTATCTCGTGCCCTCATTGGTTCGTCTGTGAGGAAGGGGCAGGTTTTTTCCGGTTGTGTATTTTCAAATTCTAGCGCACTCGAGCTGGTTTCTCCAAAATTACATATCCTACCTTTAAAGCAAAGTGATGTCAATGTTAAGACCCCATCTTTACCAAAACGGAGATATCATTTTGGTCGTTGGTATTATTCGTGACAACTGTATAATTACAAAAATGGCTGTTGTTTGATCTGACACTAATAGGATGGTAGATCTGTCAACATTGGTAAACTCTGAAATGACAGGGGATCACACAAGGTGACAAAAAGCAACCTCTTATAAACCCACCGTTGTTTTTGAAAACATCAAATTAATACAAACAGCTTCCGATTCAATATGTTGTGATTGCCTTCACACAATTATAGGAACGCAAAATGTTAGAAATGCTAATCCATATATTTGTCTTTTAGTTATATTTTAGTTCCCATTGTATTTGATTGTTTTTCTTTACAATTGATTCAAAACATAAACATGCATTCAATCAACTCAGCATGCACCCAGTTAGCCAACCTACAGCCATTACAGAGGATCAATGCACACTTTCAAACACTTGCAGTCTAGCAGGATGTGAACACATCCACACAGACTCAAAAGATGTACATGAATGTAAACTAAAAGGAAAACAACTGAAATACATTTCAAACTTTTTCACAGAAATCTTTATGTTTTTAAAAGTTTTTAAACAAATTAAAAAACGTTGAGAACAGGCTTAAAACCAACCAATCAATCAATCAATCAATCAATCAATCAATCAATCAATCAATCAATGTTTATGTATATAGCCCAATATCACAAATGTTACATTTGTCTCAGTGGACTTCACAGTGTGTTCAGAATATCAGTATGACAATATGACAATACGACACCCTCTGTCCTCAGACCCTCTGTCCTTAGACCCTCTGTCCTTAGACCCTCAATCGTACAAGGAAAAACTTCCAGAGAAAACCCACAGTTTAAAGGGAACATGGGAGAAACCTCAGGGAGAGCAACAGAGGAGGGATCCCTCTCCCAGGACGGACAGACGTGCAATAGATGCCGTGGGTCAATCGAAGAGATAATACATTTTACAGCATAGTCCAAATATTTGGAAATGCGTGTGTGTATAATAGGAAGATGAATCCACGAGGATATCCATCCAGGACTCAAGATTCAGGACTCAGGACCGCAGCAACAGGATCATCCATGACTCATGTTGTTATACCCTTATGAATCCCCACATGTTGTTTCCCGTTCGTACTGTTCAGTACAATGTTGTATTATTTGCTTTGTGGCTCATATTCAAATGACTGATGCAAATGACTTAAGACGAAATTATGTTTTGAATTTCTGATTTGGGCATAGAGGATCCTGTTACCTCATTTGAGAGCATTACATATTTTCTGTTGAGCTAAACAGGCCATATCCTTATGTGAAATATAAAAAGGTTTATAATTCCCACCTCACCCATAACAGACGTATAGTCATAGTACAGAGACATAAAATACAAGGTCCTATTTATTTCCTGTCTGCAGGACAAACCATGTATAGGAATAGGAACCGTGTGTAGGAATAGGTTAACATTATACTTCTGCTAGGCTCTAGTCATAGCCAACATAATAATAATAATATTAATAATACATTTTATTTATATAGCACACTTTAAAAATATATAACAAAATATTCTCAAGGTGCTTCGCAAAGAGGAGAAAATACAATAAAATGAAAAGTTATCTAAGGAACATATTGAGTAAAATATTGTAATATATACAAAAGTTAAGAGCATAAAAGGTTAGAATATATATATTTTTTAAAAGAACAGTCAGTAAAACACGGTTCACCAACATCATTCTCCCCATGACCTTCTGTATGCAGACGATGCACAGATTTAACTTTATTTACCTTTTTTTTACCTGACTATATTTGCACATATACTGTATAGTTTGCAGTGTTACTTTTTCTGAAGTTTAACTAAATATGAACAACCATCATCTTAATATGTTGCTAATGTCCCACTGTTGTTTGAATCATAGAGTCAGGTAGAAGATATAGAAAACAAATGGTACTATGTATATGTAACAGTGTTCATTGCTGTGTCAAAATAATACACAAAAAAAGCCTTTACAGTTTGGAGAGTGCTGCAGAAAATATTGTAATCCTGGAAACCCACCGAAGGCAGTCCAGAGAACAAGATCACAGCAGCTTAGTATTTTTTGTAGCCCTTTCCTTTTGATTTCATGCCTTGTCAACTACTTGTGGGGTTTCCCAATACATACCAGCATTTGTATTTTCTTTGCACCTGGCTAGTACTTAGTGGTAAACTGCCTAAATAAGTGTTTAACATAAGCTTTAGTAAATGTATGTTGTAATCTGCACTGCTTCACATGTTCACCTCTATTCATTTGTTCCCACATTTTGAAGTTCATGTGATCTCTGTGTTTTCTATCCGTTGTGATGCTTTGAGAGGTAAGGTTGTACAAATATCTCCAACCTTGAAGTGTAGGTGCCTTTGGAGAAAACAAAATGTCTGCAGCAATAACAGCAACTTATTGGTTTATTGATTTGGAGTTGACCTTGAACAGTGATGTGCAAACCATAGACTTTTTTTTTGTTATTAAAGAGGACCTATTATGCTTGTTTTCAGGTTCATATTTGTGTGCCTATACTAATACATGTTTACATGCTATAATGTTCAAAATGATTTTGTTGTTATTGGTCAACTGCTTAGAGATGTCCTACCCTGTCACGTACAATGTGTTGGAGCGCTAGCCAATATAACCTCAAGTGTAAAATCCCCAAAAAGCTTCATAGGGCCTCTGTAGATGTACCTAAATATTAGTAAAGTAGTAGTAGTAGTAGTAGTAGTAGTAGTGGTGGTAGTGGTAGTGGTGGTAGTAGTAGTAGTAGTAGTAGCAGTAGTGGTGGTGGTAGTAGTAGTAGTAGTAGTGGTAGTGGTGGTAGTAGTAGCAGTAGTAGTAGTAGTAGTAGTAGTAGTAGTAGTAGGCTAGTAGTAGCAGTGGTAGTGGTAGTAGTAGTAGTAGTAGTAGTAGTAGTAGTAGTAGTAGTAGTAGCAGTGGTAGTGGTAGTAGTAGTAGTAGTAGTAGTAGTAGTAGTAGTAGTAGTAGTGGTGGTAGTGGTAGTGGTGGTAGTAGTAGTAGTAGTAGTAGTAGTAGTAGTAGTAGTAGTAGTAGTAGTAGTAGTGGTAGTGGTGGTAGTAGTAGTAGTAGTAGTAGTAGTAGTGGTAGTGGTAGTAGTATTAGTAGTAGTGCTAGTAGTAGTGGTAGTAGTAGTAGTAGTAGTAGTAGTAGTAGTAGTAGTAGTAGGCTAGTAGTAGCAGTGGTAGTGGTAGTAGTAGTAGTAGTAGTAGTAGTAGTAGTAGTAGTAGTAGTAGTAGTAGTAGTAGTAGTAGTAGTAGTAGTAGTAGTAGTAGTAGTAGTAGTAGTAGTAGTAGTAGTAGTAGTATCAGTATTAAAAAGCAATAATTTAAATAATCTTCAAACTATAAGCTGGCACACATATGGCTGTCTTGAATCAGATGTGTTATGCTTATAGGTCTATGGCAGCACACGCATGCATAGCATACAAATCGACAAAACAGTCCAATTCAACTCATGCATGGAGAATAGAAAATTACATCCTCCAATGTTTCTTACAGAGTGTTGGACATTTCCTTGGCACAGCCTGCCTCTATTTGTCCCCCTTGATTCTCCTCAGAGAAACAGATATGGTATGTATCAACAGCTTGGTTATCCATTACATACAATGTCAGAGTTGTATTTAAAAGTTAAAAGCATGATAAAGTTAAACATATTGTCTCTGCCCAGACAAAGGAAATGTGGTAACAATTGTGATGTTATGTAATACTTAGAGAAGGCCTATATCCAGACCAATATGCATTAAATGTTTGTAAAATATAATAAAATGTGGCAACGTTTTGGATCTGTTACCCCAAAGTGCATTATTTTACAAACATTTAAAGATGAGATATGTCATTTTGGAGAAACCAGCTCGAGTGCGCTAGAATTTGAAAATACACAACCGGAATAAATCTGCCTCTTCCTTCAGACTTCCTTACAGAGCCCCTCCTCCAACACACACGAACGTGCACATGAACAATGAGGGCACGAGATAAGTTTGTGCACAGATGGAAGGCTGACGGGCAGGTAGGCCATCCAGTTACTTTAGCCGGGCCGGCTCAGATGATTGGTTGTGCTTTTTACAGTACTACGTTTTCCACAGATGACATTTTTGTTGATGTATTTATTGTCAAAGCATTTAATATATTCATTTATATCGGGATGTTAAGAGCATTCCATGGAATATAACAAAAAGTGTTTCTGAAATAAAATACATACCCCATCTTTAATGTCCTATTTGTACCAAAACATCCATTACAATTTTTTTTTAAATAATGGTGTCTCTCTTCACCGTCAGACCTTCAAGGTAAGAAATACCAAATCATATCACTGTTTATCATTACTCATAAAACCTTCCTGCTATCTGAATTCTGACTTTCACAAGTTGTTCCATATGTATTAAGAATGTTTTTTTCGCTATCTTGTTCTTTAAAAACTTTATTCTACTCCCATTTTTTTTTTTCAAATGAAATCACCCTAAACAAGGAATTTCCATCTGTTTGATGTGGGTGCCTCTCCCTGTCTCCCTCCCACTTTTTGCATCTCCTTTCCATATTAACAGAGACTCCCTTCTTCAGTCTGTGCAGCGAAGATATTCCTGAGGGAAAGCATGGCGCTTCAACACCTTGCGCTTTCTAAGTTAAAAATAGTGCTCTCCAGCAAACAAAAAGGTTATCCAATTAAAAGTAATTGCCTGAGAAGAGAAATTGATGCACAGTTCCACAAGAAGATACATAAATATATAAATAATGACAGCGAGTAGCCCACCGTGTCTGTTTTTGCATTATTCAGCGTGATGTCCCCTCAATCTACATCCACCCTGGTCTTTCTCCGTCTCTCTGTTCTCATATTTTAGCATAAAACACATCAAAGATTTTTATCTTAATTTTGAAAAAGGCAATATATAAACAGGACACTGAAAAACAGTAAGAAGACTGTCAGACTTCTAGAAATTGTTCTCCTGAAGAAAATAGAATATTAAAAAAACATTAAAAAAAAAGCTGACAGTAACACAACAGAATCAGAATGAAATGTTTGGTCCAGACGCAACACTTTTATTTCCTTTTAAGTCATGGTCATTTGGAGAAAAATGTATTCATGACAATAATTTATCATCTACAACACAACATTACATTTTCAGTCTGGCTTTAGAACACATCATAGCACAGAGACAGCTCTGGTTAAAGTCACAAATGACATTCTAATAGCCTCAGACAAGGGACTTGTCTCTATTCTTGTCTTGCTCGATCTCAGTGCTGCATTTGATACTATCGACCATGATATCCTATTGCAAAGACTAGAGCACTTAGTTGGCATACAGGGAACTGCTTTAGGCTGGTTTAGGTCCTATCTATCTGAACGCTCTCAGTTTGTACGTGTCAACGATGAATCTTCCACGCAAACCAAAGTTAGCCATGGAGTGCCACAGGGCTCAGGGCTCGGACCTGTTTTGTTCACATTATATATATGCTTCCGTTAGGCAATATTATAAGGAATCATTCTGTACATTTTCATTGTTATGCGGATGATACTCAACTATATTTATCAATCAAGCCTGATGAAATTAATCATCTAAATAAAATTCAAGACTGTCTCAAGGTCTTAAAAACATGGATGACCTTACATTTTTTGATGTTAAACACGACCAAGTTATTGTACTTGGCCCGAAGAATCTATGAAACAAATTATCTAAAGATATACTAACTATGGATGGCATTAATTTGGCCTCCAGTGAGACTGTAAGGAATCTTGGTGTTATATTTGATCAGGATTTATCCTTTAACGCCCACATTAAATCAATTTCAAGGACCGCCTACTTCCATCTAAGTAACATTGCAAAAATGAGGCATATCTTGCCTCAAAACGATGCAGATAAACTAGTCCATGCATTTGTTACTTCTAGGCTGGATTATTGTAACTCTTTATTATCAGGGAGTACCAAGAAGTCAGTCAAGTCGCTTCAGCTGATTCAAAATGCTGCAGCTCGTGTCCTAACCAGAGTTAGGAAAAGGGACCACATTACTCCTGTTCTGGCTGCCTTACACTGGCTCCCTATAGACAGTGTTGGGAAAGTTCACTTTCTACATGAACTAGTTCAGTTCACAGTTCACACATTTTAAAATGAACTAGTTCAGTTCATAGTTCATAATTCAAAATGTTGAACTAAAGTTCATGGTTTCAAAAATGAACTAATTTATAGTTCATAGTTCTTTTTTCAATACGTTGCTGCGAGCTATTATTTGTCTCCTGTACGATGTTAATGGGCCATTTCAATGTTTACAATATCCTCAGAGGGCCGTACAAGTTATTGACCTCTGCTTAAAAAAACTAAAATCACAGCCCATTCATTTCATTCTGTGCAAAGAAAAAGCAACCTCTTAATCCAGATATCTCACCATGACTCGCGTATGCATGCACGTGCAGGGTGTGGCGTGACCACCAAAACAGAAAGATATGGACACAAGATGTGTGCAAATGTATTTAGTTTCCTATCCATGTGAACATGATTTAAGTGGAGGGGGGACCTAACCTCCTCTAGGGGGGTCCGGGGGGCATGCTCCCCTGGCAAGATTGTTTGCACTATGAGAGCAACATTAGGAGATCTATGGACACATCTGTCAACACCCAAACACAACTGTAAGCAGATTTTCTTTTAATTTATGGATATTTGACAAATCACTCCCCTTTGAAACTGTATTCTTCTTTATTAATAACTGTCATATAGTATTTTATACCTGTTTACCTTAGTCTCTTGTTTTTTTTATAACTATAATGATCATATAAAGATGTGCCTTTACCTCCCTGGTTGTAGACAAAGCTTCTTATATTCGTTAGCATAGCTAGCTAACCAGATGCTAATGATAACAACACAGTTATTGACTGTCTGATCAGTATGACAGATGAGCAGATCGCCACTGGGCTTTCAACTAAAGACACAGACACGCAGAAACTGCGGCATGTGTATGGACTTATCGGTACTGCCATTTCTGAAGTTCTGGAGTGGTGTTCTGGTGCTCTCCGTCAGAACTGCACCCCTGTCAGTCGAGACATATACCACGTGATGACACGTTAGGCTCGTGTTGTGTTCAAGGACCCTGACCTTGGCCAGGAAAAACAGGCACTAGCTTGTTTAATTTTTTTGCGGTCTAGATTTCTTTCATTTTTTTATTCTTTGCGTGTGTTTATAAATTACCTCGAGGGCCGTACCAAATTGTCTCGCGGGCCGTATACGGACAGAGGCCGGAGGTTCCCCACCCCTGCCGTAGAGTCTCACTCTGAGCGAGTGCTGCTGCAGCTGCTCTCGGCTTCGTCCATACTAATTCATTCATTCATTCATTCAATGCTCGCCGGTTCTGCGGTTCCACATTGTTTGTTGTGAGGAGTCTGATATATTTAGTATATTTATATTTTAGTGCGACAGCCAGGGGTGACAGGCGCGTACGCGTCACAGGCATTTTGAAGCCTGTTTACGGTGTGTTTTAACTGGGTTTTCGGCTGAAAGGCATATGAAATCTGGCACACTTTTTGAACGCCGTTATAATACAGTGCTGAGAATGAACGCACTTTTGAACGCCGTTATACAGCGCTGAGAATGAACGCGTTCTCAATTACGTTCATCTAGCGGAAATACAGTACGTTCAGTTCACGTTCGCCCAAAATATGAACGCGTTCATGAACGATCGTTCATTGAACGCGTTCAGGTACATCACTGCCTATAGAACACAGGATAGAATTTAAAATTCTTCTTCTCGCCTACAAAGCCCTTAATGGGCAGGTGCCATCTTACCTTAAAGAACTCATTATACCCTACTGTCCTATTAGGGCATTGCGTTCCAAGAATGCAGGGTTGTTGGTTGTTCCTAGAGTCTCTAAAATTACAATGGGAGACAGAGCCTTTTCTTATCAAGCTCCACATTTGTGGAATCAGCTTCCAGTTTGTGTTCGGGCGGCAGACAGCCTATCCGTTTTTAAGAGTGTGCTTAAGACCTTCCTTTTTGATAAAGCTTATAGTGATAAAATAAAATAATCTAATAAGAGTGCATTGACGTAGATATGTTGTGCCTCTTCACCTATACATTTTAGTTCTTACTCTTTCACTTAAATCCTAAAAAAAACTTAGATCTTATATTTAAAACTTTATCCAAACCTTTCCCCTCTCAGACCTCTCGAGGTTCTAATAGAGGGTAACAGGTTGCAGTGGCCTAGCCCGGTACCGGGAGTGTGGAACGTAGCCACAGACCTACTCCTTACCTCTAACCAATTCAGCTTCCAGTGGGGACCTTTCTCCCTGCGTGTGCCTCTCCACCTCTGTTTCTTACTTCTTACTTGCTACCCCTTTCCCTCAACCTATCCTAAGGGAGTGCATGTATGTAGAGACGTTAGTTTAGCTGCTATAGGCTTGGACTGTTGGGGGGGCCTTACTCCGTCTTTCTGGCTGTTTGTACCTGTGTACTCTCATGTTCCGATTAACCCAGCTTCCCCCAAATCTCTTTTTTGTGTCCATATATACGCCGGGATCCTGAGTCGAGGCTAATCCTGTTGCTGTGGTCGTGTGTCCTGGATCCTCCATCCTGAGTTCTGATCTGAGTCCTGGACTACGAGTCGTGGCTGAACCAGTCTCTGCGTTCCTTTCTGACTCTCATCATACTACTTCCCTGATGGCTCCCACAAGATTGCTGACATCCTCGTGGATTCATATTCTTATTACATTTCCAAACATTTGGACTACCTATGTTGTAAATGTATTATCTTTTCGATGTACACACGGCATCTATTGCACGTCTGTCCGTCCTGGGAGAGGGATCCCTCCTCTGTCGCTCTCCCTGAGGTTTCTCCCATGTTCCCTTTAAACTGTGGGGTTTCTCTGGAAGTGTTTCCTTGTACGATGTGAGGGTCTAAGGACAGAGGGTGTCGTATTGTCATACTGATATTCTGTACAAACTGTGAAGTCCACGAGACAAATGTACCATTTGTGATATTGGGCTATATAAATAAAAATTGATTGATTGATCTGTTGTTCAGGTAACAGGGTGGGAGGCCGTGGCTCAGTGGATAGTGTGTTAGACTTCGAATCAGGGGATAGCAAGTTCGCGTCCCACTGCAGTCAGTATGTCATTGTGTCCCTGCAGACACTTCACCCCAAATTTCTCCTGTGGGCATTGTCCACAGTATTGAATGTATGTTATATACCACACTACAGGAAAGGGAAACCCCCAAAAAGCACAATATGGCCCCTTTAAACTTAAAAACATTTTGTAAGTGCCTGTAACACCAAGGCCAGCACTGTGCTACTTCTCTGTACCATATACTCCTTTGTTATTGTTTTATGTAAAGGTCTTTATTCAACACGTGTTCTCCAGGGGACAACTTGAAATGCTTTTATGTCTTCCACCCAGCACTGTGTTTGGTGACACACCAGATGAAATGTGACAGATTAATCCAAACAAACAAGAAACACACACATTCGTTCACATGTATAGCACATCTTAGACACAGTCACGCTGTTTGTCTTTTCTTTCCCTCTTTGTCACAGACAGAGTTCATCAAACCAGTGCTTAGACAGTCAGTGTCAGTGCAGACACAATAAATCAATAGAGGTCCATAATTTTAGCCACTACGGTGCAGCTGCCAGACAAAACAGTGCGTGTGAGAAGCAGGAACGCACTGACAGAGAAGAAGCACTGAGACAGAGAGGAGAGGGGTGGAGTCAGCTATGCAAAAGAAACGCCGGGTATTGAAATAGGTGTGATATGAAAGCCACAAACTGTTGAAAAACCACAAAAAAGCAAGACACATCAAGAATTACAATACGCTACGATGAGAAGAGAACATGGCAGGCAGAAGAAGGGAATAACAATGTTGTCCTCTGTTCCTTCTCTCCTTTAAAGTCTTGTTGCAAAAAGTGGAACAGAGATGTTGCCTCCTACATACCATCCATATTTGTTTTCACTTCCACTATAAGTCTTACTTTTGCCCTTATTCCTTCCATTATCTTCCGTCTTTACACACCATTTCAACTCTGTGATGCCGCCTTTCCTCTACCTGCCATACTCCTTTTCCACTATCTGTCTTATCTCTATTTCCATCCTCTTTTGTCTGTTTACCTCTCTGTTCTTCCTTTCACTCCTACTCTCTAACCCTGTTTTCAACTCACTTACTCTGCCTTCTGCTTTGTTTCCATCTTCCTCCTTCCTCTGTCAATCATCTCTCTATCTGTCTCCAAGTTGCATCTCTCCCTCCAGCCTGCTGCATTATTCAGATGTGCAATATTTCATTTCTCCAAGCTGCCGATGTCTATAGGAGGCCACAGGAAAGTGAACGGACAGTCCAAGTCTCCCATTTATCCTGATTTGCTGTCAAACACCTGAGTGAAGCGTATTCAGGATGATGGAGAGGGGTCGAGGGGATTGGGAAGGCCAGATGAAAGGCAAGAGATGCAAGGGGTCATGGAGTGAGAGGACATCTGGTCTTTATCACTCTCCACCACATGCCTGTATTTTAGCTTGTGTGCCTTTCAAAGAGAACACTAACGTTGGGGATTGTGAGTGTATGTACATGAAGGGAATAGAGCCAATTAAAAGGACATAATCATATTTATTTTATATATGGCCTATGTTTTGTTTCATTCTCTCGTCAAGTAGCTTTATTAAAAATCCTCATTCTTGAGAAATTACTCTCTTTTTAGTCTGAATGTGTTTGAGTGAGACTGTGTGTGATTGGTCGTACTGAAACGTTTACAATTGTATGCAATAACCCTGTTTCAGTATGTGAAATACTGAACCTAGAGTCCGAGTTCAATTACCTGCGTGTGCTAGCGAACGTTAGCTACTGTATGTAGCTAGCGAGCGTAAGCTATCTATCTAACAAGCAAACTAGTGGAGATACAAAGATATATCTAAAAACTAAACTAAAACACAAGCTAACTATCTAACAAAGTGGCAAGTGAACATTAGCCATCTATCAATCAAACGTGCTAGCTGACGTTATTTAGCTACTTTCTGAATAGCCTTTTACTAATGCTTCTTCACTTCATGCTGTAACAACACTTTTACGTGCAAAACACACATAAAAAAAAAAAGCTGCAATACACACACACACACACACACACACACACACACACACACACACACACACACTCACACACACACACACACCTTGCCACTACAGCACCATAGCCAGTGGCAGCCTCTTCGATACAGCAAACGCCAAGAGAGCTTAACTCTCAGAACCCTGGACAGCACTCACTCAAAGCTTACAGGGCTAGTGCATGTGTGCGTGCGTGTGTGTGTGTGTGTGTAACAGACCAAGCTATTTTCCTATAAGCTGCAGTGACAGGCATGTTCCAGAAAATAGGGTTTTATCCAACAATACATATTAGACTGCTAGCACATTGTGCTTCACTCTATAACGCTTGATAGCCTGAAGTAAGATGACATTTGAGACGCTCACGTTCAAAAGATTGCGTACCAAGACTCAGGGGTGCCACCAGGGATTTTGGGCCCCATGAAAAGATATCACATTGGTTACTTAAACATTTTTTTCTTAATGTTCTAAAATAGTTTGGGCCCCTGTCAGTCACGGGCCCTTAGAATCGTCCTAACGTTTCACCCCCTTACGGCGCCCCTGCCAAGAGTCCTCCATTTTGTTTTTTGATATCTAAAGTCAGATACATTTAAAATGCATTGATTCATTTCTCCTGTTATTATGTGATGAAATAAATTCCTTGTTCTAACTTAAGATGGGTTTATTCTTGATGCAAAGGGGTCAATGGCATTGTTAGATTTTGATTCATATGTTGGCGTTGTTCACTAATCGGTAGTACCACGGCAACATAAGATGGATATATTGTACCATATCATATTGTTATCATGGTCCCCTGAGTCATTGTGTTAACATTTACATTTATGCTATTATTCACGCTGGAGCAATAAACCGTGAAAAAAAAAACGGGGTTTGTCAAACAGAGCACATGGTGTAGTCCTAAACGATATCT